>NC_134700.1:284305241-284422741 GCF_043290135.1 Rhipicephalus microplus | reverse complement strand
GCACGAATGGCGAGATGCCGGTGATTCTCAGAAGCCTTCCAGCAACAGCGGCGGAGCTGGCGAGGCTCCAGGCATACGGAAATCCGTTAAGGCCGACGCTGTCGAGGATCTCTTGGAAGACCAGCTTTTCTGAACCAGAGGGAGACATGTTCAGGCAGGCTTTGTACAGGTCGAACATGGCGCGGCTACCCGTGTCTTCAGTGCCAGACGCTAGCGTGGCTGTCAGCTTCTCTTCTAATTCACGCGTGCTCATGATGGCCTCAGAGTACACGGCCTCGCCTTGTAGTTGGTACGTGGCACTCCAGTTCGCGCAGACGTACTCGTAGAAGTTGTCGCAGGGATCGCCATCTTGGAGAGACTCTGCAATGTACCTGAATCAATAAAAAAGAGAAAAAAATGACTGAAAAAGTGATCAATAGAGACATTTTCACATTTAAGAAGTGCTCCTATACTTACGAACTGCTATAAATAAGTGTGAGGTGAAAGGTTTCCACACCAAATACGTCGAAGAAGTTGGAGAAAGTAATGCGATAGAAAGTAAAGTTGTTGTGTTTGACAGACTAACACGCGGACATTCAAAATATTACTATTTCACCGAAGTTCTGTACTGTGCAAATGAATGTAACTATGCCTGTTTTTTGTTGTTTTATTCTTCCTATTTGCTGTCTTTTAAATGCGGTCACAATTGCCGAAAGTCGAACCCACTTTCTCGAGCTTAGGTGTGCAGCTCCTCTACCTGAGCTTCCGTGGTGGCTGTTCCTGATCATAGAAGGATTGTTTTCCGTTTTTGACAAGACCTTATGCATATTCCATTCGGTTGCCATAAGGCATTTTGTAGAAAAGAACAGAGTGGGTCAGGAAACAAGCGGGTGTTAAAAACATCATAGACTTGTGGTTAAGCAGATTATGGTGGCTAACCACGGTGAGTGGTAGCTATATACGCTACAGGTGTAACAGCAGTTAATCTCCTAATTATGGCTATCGCCAACCGAGCTTGGCAAGAGCCGTTTACTCTCACAAATCGAGACGCTGCGTTATGGCTGGTGAGCTTCGCACCAGCCTTGAACGGGCGCAAGCTCATCGGTAGCGCCTCGTTGTTTACTAATTTTCACGCAACGTGGCTCCTGGCAGTCCGCGAACAATAGTGAAGAAAATCTCGTGGCAAATTATACCTTCGCCGTGGAATGGCTTGTACCAAAGATTATTCGGTCCTCCGAGAGATTAGAAAGATAGTATCACTACAGGTTTCTTGGGGCGAATCGTGTTTCGCATTGTCACTCAGCTTCAGACACTGAATACGCTGTGGGAGCTGTAACGAATCAATACACGGTCTCCAAGGTGTACAAAGGTTGTCTCGTACCACGAAACTTGCCGAGGATGTGCCCAAACTTCTTGATGACCACATGATCAGCACAAGATTTCATCGGCTTGCTCAACTTAATCACTGAGAATGTGTGGCAACGGCAAGTCGCGTTCACATTAACTTAGGCTGGTATTGTAAATCAGCGTTTATCATAACCACAGTTAACGCTGTGCGTGTGACAGGGGTATTAGTAGTAATAATACAAAAGAAATTGGCAGGGCATGTAGTGCGTAAGATAAACGCTGGTCATTATGAGTTGCAGAGTGGGGACCAAGAGAAGGCATGCACGCAAGGGTAAGACAGAAAGTCATATAGGCAGCTACGGCAGTCTACCGGTATAACAGTCACAGGACCAGGTTAATTGGTGAAACATGAATGAGCTTTTTCCGCTGATATCGGCGGGGTTAGGTTGATGAGAACCATAAGTAAGACGACCATATTTTAAGAGGAACTGACAATTACCAGCAATCAGCAGCGTAAACGCACCTGGAAAGATGGCGACAGCTTTCGCCGACGCAGCTCGGTGCCGAGTCTCGACGACCCTGCTGTAATGGCGACCACGTGGACGCACGTCCTCGCCGGCCGGATTCCAGCAGTCCCCTTGAACCTGCTCCAGAGCCGCTCATTATTCTCTGCAAGGCCAGTGATGCGCCGATGCCAATGGCGACCACGCCCAAAGCACTGCAGACAACGCAAAGGCGCCAACGAAGAGGCTGAGAACGAGGTGGAAAGATGGACGTGGCCGCGGGGGCCGCCCACGGCGCCGCTGAAGCTTGACCGCCACCGGACATCTCTGTCTCTCCTACGTTTTCTTTAGCTTGGTCGCGCATGAGCTAGATGATGATGGCGGCGACATCCTCTTACTCATGGCAATCACCCACAAAGGGGCCGGGAGCAGAAACCGCGTGGCAGGGTGTTGAAAGGGATTGTCAACCACTCGAGAAAATTATTAGGGGCGAAGCTCCTAAGGCCATGGGTCTGTCCATCCCTTGTATGTATGTATGTATGTATGTATGTATGTATGTATGTATGTATGTATGTATGTATGTATGTATGTATGTATGTATGTATGTATGTATGTATGTATGTATGTATGTATGTATGTATGTATGTATGTATGTATGTATGTATGTATGTATGTATGTATGTATGTATGTATGTATGTATGTATGTATGTATGTGACCAACTATTCGACCTTTGCTAACTGTCCACTACTTCATCTTTGCAAACATCCCACTACGCCCCATCACTGATCCACCACTTGACCGACCATAAAGCAAATATTGTTGAGAAATAGCCGACATGAAATGCAAGATGGTTGTGTACTTGTATCCAAGTGCGCGTTAAAAAACCATAGATTATCCCACTGTATCCATCCCTTGTTTGTACATGACCGCCTATAGTTTCACCTTTGCAAACTGCTCACAACTTCGTCCTTGCAAACATTCCACTATGCCCATCCCCGATCCATTACTTCACCGACATGAAGCCGTTATAATGAAGTGAACAGATGCGACGTAAAGCTACTACTTCACCATCATCATCATCATCAGCCTGACTACGTCCACTGCAGGACAAAGGCCTCTCCCATGTTCCGCTAGTTAACCTGGTCCTGTGCTTGCTGCTGCCAATTTATACCCGCAAACTTCTTAATCTCATCTGCCCACCTAACCTTCTGTCTCCCCCTAACCCGCTTGCCTTCTCTGGGAATCCAGTTAGCTACCCTTAACCACCAGCGGCTATCCTGTCTACGCGCTGCATGCCCGGCCCATGTCCATTTCTTCTTCTTGATTTCAGCTATGATATCCTTAACCACCATTTGTTCCCTAATCCACTCTGCTCTCTTCTTGTCTGTTAAAGTTACACCTACCATTTTTCTTTCAATTGCTCGCTGCGTCGTCCTCAATTTAGGCTGAACCCTATTTGTAAGTCTCCAGGTTTCTGCTCCGTAGCTAAGTACCGGCAAGATACAGCTGTTATATACTTTTCTCTTGAGGGATAGTCGCAATCTACCTGTCATAATTTGAAAGTGCTTGCCAAATGTGCTCCACCCCATTCTTATTCTTCTAGTTACTTTAATCTCGTGGTTCGGCTCCGCGGTTATTACCTGCCCTAAGTAGACATAGTCTTTTACAACTTGAAGTGCACTATTACCTATCTCGAATCGCTGCTCTTTTCCGAGGTTGTACATTACTTTCGTTTTCTGCAGATTCATTTTAAGACCCACCTTTCTGCTCTCCTTGTCTAACTTCGTAATCATGAGTTGCAATTCGTCCCCTGAGTTACTCAGCCATGCAATGTCATCGGCGAAGCGCAGGTTACTAAGGTACTCTCCATTAACTCTTATCCCTAACTGTTCCCATTCTAGGCTTCTGAAATTTTTTTTGTATATATATAAGCAGTGTTTGTCACGTTCTTGATGATGTAATGAGCAATATTCGTGGATGGTTCGCGGTTTAGTGATGAAAACCTCCAGCGCTAGCCCCGCTCATCATCATTCGCTCCGTGGATATGCTGTGATTTTTCTGATAGGGGTGCAAAGGAGAATATCGTTCATCACATAGGCGGCGACGAGCGTGCTTTTGTCTCATAGAAGGGAATCATAATTTTAACTTTACGTTGAAAGTCGACAAAAGATGACCGCTAGCGTCATCTAACAATGACGTGGTCGCTCTACTGATATATCCGAAAATGCCAGCAGCAGATTCACTCTTTTGTTTGTGTAACTTGGAATTGTCCTTTGTGAACTTGCTCTAGGTTGCGCCAGAGACCAATTTTTGCTTTCTTTGTTTTCCTCACGCGTTCGAAGAGGCGCGTGAGGGCCCTGCTGGCGAGGCTTTTTCTTGACCGTATCCCTGCCTGCAAACGGCGTAGAAACGCGATCATGGTGTCCTCCACCGCTCATAAGAACAAAAACAAAAATTTTGTGTGCATGTCTTAAACGACCACTAAGGTATTTAATGAACCCTGCGAAGGCTTCATCCCACTTGATGAAGCCTGCAAAGACCGCACAAGGTTTCAGTTTTCGACTTTCACCCGCAGTACAGCTGTCATCTCTTCCCCCGACCAGTGGTGAGGGCATTCATCCCACCGATGGAAGGAGACCGAATTCAGATCGAAAGCTTTGTTTAAGAATTCTACACACTTTCCAGAGAAACCACTGCAAGTTTAGACACTTCGCATTGTACGCTTTTTATTGCGATGGAAAACAGAAAACAATAAAGGAATGTAACTATTCACATTAAGGTAAAGGCCATTGACGCTACAGGATACTGACAACTTACACAAAGATGAAGCATCGAATAAGTTACATGCGTACGCAGCAATGCATGAGAGCACGCTAAATACAGCGGGATTACTAAAATAGCAAATATAACTAACAGCAAATATAACTATTATAACTAATATAACTAAATATAACTTTGCAATAAAATTTTGCTTTCGTCGTTGCTGTCGCCGTCATATCGCCGATTTGTATATGTGCTTGTATATGTAAAGGAGGCATAAAGAAAAATAGATTTTCAGCTACAAAAATTTTTTAAAGCAACATACCGGGATACGAACCAGAGACCATCACTCCACAGCCTGCTGCCCTAGTCAACACAGCTGCCCGCCATGCCTGTGCCATTGGTGTAAAGGCGAGATATTCATATGCACCATTTACCGCTCACGGTACGCAGATCTCGGAACAGCAGGAGCGTATTTTACTTCACCACTGCATTTACATTTTCTTTTAAACTGCCCTTCAAATGCGCAAGACAAAGTGACCCCCTTCTGAAACAGTCATGATGAAGAAAAGAAAGAAAAACGAAACACCGCCCAAGCACTCCGTACAGATGGTTAACCAATGAAAACTGAAACGTGTCGTGCTGGTGCTTAGCAGTTTGTTCAACCCGACCCTGCACTGAAGCCTTTCAAAATTATTCGTTACATTTTCGCTCTTCTAAATGAGGTTGCACACACGTTTGGCTTGGGTTTACCAGTGTTTGTTCCACATGCCGCACATTGTGCCTCACATAATTACTGTCAAGGAGGAGTGTAATGAGTGGTTGAATGCGTTAATCACAGTGGTTGTTCTCGAATCACAGGCAGTCACGGATGTCGCAACCGAAGCCAAAGTGGAGATCGGGCATATTCAACGCGTTCTTCAAATAGAAACACGAAACAGCTATGATGACTGCTAATTCACACTTTCCTGTGTATATCTATATGTTATCTTGGAGCGTCCTTATTTGGGATCCAGCCGTGTGCTGAAAGTATCTAGCTGCTTGTTGGTGGCCGTGTAATAGTCTACTTTCTTGCGATTGCATTCATTGCTTCGACATATTGCCGAAAGTGTGATTGTTTATTTGTCGTCTCTTTATGTACACTTGACAGCATGGAAATGAGGCAACATCAGGACCAACTATATGGCAAAATTATTAATTTACATCGCATAAACAAACACCAAAGTAATACAGGGAAACAAATTATAGAACACAAAATAACGTTTTAAAACGCTGATGCTAATATAACGACGATCACGATAATGCATGTTGTTTGCCCAGGAGTTATGCAGAGGATAATGGACTACCGATAGTTGGCTCTGTCATAACCTGCTGAAAGAGACCGAAAGGGAATACCTTGCCGCAGCGGGAAACACGTTCTCAGAGCTGCATTTACGACTATTTTCGCAACGAAAGCCTAGTCAGCAGACAGAAATTTCCACGACATGTGTTTTCTTACTGAACACTTCACACGCAAAGGAAGACACGTGTAATGATGGTTGGTAGCTGCCAATTTTTCGAAGTCTGCACTCAATACGCTAAGTTTTTTAGAAGTTATTATTATTACTATTATTATTACTATTATTATTACTATTATTATTACTATTATTATTACTATTATTGTTACTATTACTATTACTATTATTATTACTATTATTGTTACTATTACTATTACTATTACTGTTACTGTTACTGTTACTGTTACTATTACTATTACTGTTACTGTTACTGTTACTATTACTATTACTGTTACTGTTACTGTTACTGTTACTATTACTATTACTGTTACTGTTACTATTACTATTACTGTTACTGTTACTGTTACTGTTACTATTGTTATTACTGTTACTGTTACTGTTACTATTGTTATTACTGTTACTGTTACTGTTACTGTTACTGTTGTTGTTGTTGTTGTTGTTGTTGTTGTCGTCGTCGTCGTCGTCGTCGTCGTTGTTGTTGTTGTTGTTGTTGTTGTTGTTGTTGTTGTTGTTGTTGTTGTTGTTGTTGTTGTTGTTGTTGTTGTTGTTGTTGTTGTTGTTGTTGTTGTTGTTGTTGTTGTTGTTGTTGTTGTTGTTGTTGTTGTTGTTGTTGTTGTTGTTGTTGTTGTTGTTGTTGTTGTTGTTGTTGTTGTTGTTGTTGTTGTTGTTGTTGTTGTTGTTGTTGTTTAACGTCCCAAAACCACTAGGTGGTTATCAGAGACGCCATAGTGGAGAACTCTGAAAATTTCGACCACCTGGGGTTCTTGAACGTGGACCTAAATCTAAGCACATGGGCCTAAAGCATTTTCGCCTCCATCGAAAATGCGGCCGCTACGGCCGAGATTTGACACCGGGACCTGCGGGTGAGCAGCCGAGTGCGTTAGCCAATAGCGTGAAGGTGTTTAGTGAAAAAAGCACTAGAAAGCTACTGAGTTTGAGATATTCTTCAGAATTTCACACGATCTATAAAAAAGCGATTGAGGAACGTGCTTCAGGGTGACAATGATACAGACACGTTTTAGTTGCTTGTGCTATATCGGAGTGCTCCTATGATAAATGAAACGATACACATTGTAAAAGCCAAAGGCGAATCAAATACACGCAAGAGCCACAAATACAAGCGGCAAACAAGCTAATTACACAATCTCGCCGAGATGCCGCATGATGGTGCGGTCAGTGGACCAATCGCGTTTCGCATCTCTGTGGTAGTACGCGCATTATCCAATATGCCGAATCGGAGGTGGTTTCTTTAACGTCAGTATTATTCCACATAAGAATGCGTGCACGTCTGCCCTCTCTAGCGCTCAGTATATATAGTGACGTCTGAACGCTTATTATACACTGCAAGTTATTACCTTTGATTTCTACTTTATAAGGTTTGGCGTCTTTCATAATCATATGGTGGTTTTGGGACGGAAAACCCCACAAATCAATCAATCAATCAATCAACTTTGTAAGGGACTGCCTTCATCGTTTAGCGTGGAGCGTGCTAGAAAACTTTCAAACACCTCTAAGGTATGCCACGTTGCTTGCAACCTAAGCAAGAATACTAAATTACAAGTTTTTGTCGAGTACACTTCTTAGAGAAGGTTTGCACCGCACCATAAGTTAGGGTGCTAATTAACTGCTTATTAAGTGCTTAAATTATATGCTTATTATGTGCTAAGCACCTTTGAACTCGGACTGTTGGCGTCTCCTGTCGTCGTAGCCCGTCATTTTGTCTCCTGTCTTCGCTCATCGCGGTAAAACAAGTGGCAGATAAGAAAGGGGTTCGCTCAAGAAAAGCTCGAGAGTGAGTGAGTGAGTGAAAACATTCTTCGAAAAACAAAAAAAGAAGTGCCTAACTTGAGATAGGGGGTGGGGTCCTTATTACGGGACCTAATTGGCGACAGTCGCTAGACTAGACCTCTGGACCAGGGCCCTTTCGGCCTGAAGGTCTGAGCAACCGAGCTGGGTTGCCGCCCACTCCTTTCGGGTTGGACGCCTGCTCACCCGTGAGAGACTACGTCACCTACGCTACTCTGAGTGGCAAATTAAAGCACCTTGGCTCAGAAAAGGCTGCGTTTCTGCGATCAACGCTGTCTACGACGCTGTCTGTATAGCGACGAGGACGCGTCTCCTCATTGCTATTGACTTGACGTGTTCCTGTGGGAAACATCGGAGCTTCGCACTTCCTGGAGAGGAGCTGTTTTGTAGTGTAAGCTATACTGGCCGATATTGAGCTGTTTCCTGTGCCTTATCGAAAGCCGTGTTGCGCATGCACAAGGAGCAGCGAAATCACACGGCGCACAGCTGATCCAGGCCTTCCAGGCCTTTTCTGGCGCACAGCTGGCCGAGGACGTGTCACTAGTGGGCTAGAGACACGTCTTCGGTGTTATGGACGTCAACATCGACTTTTCGCAGCTCTCGTTGTTCGGATAATCCAGCAGCGGGGCCTGTCTGTTTGAATGCAGCACGGCTTCGCCAACAGAACCGAAGCTGGCGTAGATTTCCACGACCCCACTTTCAGCCCCGTCGCGTGGGCAGAGCAATACACGCGTTTCGTTCGCGTGATCTAAAACTCTTCCTCCAATAACGTTAACCGAAAAGGTTATGAAATCGTCGATAATAGTGTTCGCCCTTGCGAACTACGAAGGTTTTTTTAGAAATGTAAAAATGTCTTTAGTTTCCATTTAAATCATCTGACTCACCATAGAAACGTATTTAGAGTAGCTTCAATACTGAGTAACACTTGTCTGCTTCCATTCACGCAATGCTCAAATTAAGCATAGAGGGCCTCTGGTTAACTTATCCTTTCACTGTAAGTATAACTTGTACTCAGCAGTGCTGACTTCCACAGCACCTTGTGTTGCACATCTTTGCATGAATTATGGAGGAGGTGGTGAACCTTGGTATACCATGCTGCTTTACATTCATGCATACAAAGAACCCCTGTGCCAGAAGACACTACGCAAAAAAACTGCAAAGAAAAAAAAACCTGCCGCCAGTGAGGATCGAACTCACGACCCCTGGTTTACGAGACCAGTGCTCTGCCGCTGAGCTATAGCGGCTGTAGCTGCAATGACATATTTCTGGCGTTCCCGTAATACTTTTTTTTTATCTTTTGTGCCGTGACTTTTTGTAAGCGACATGCTAGCATGATCGAAAATTTGATAATTATTTTGATGCATCGCCCCTGCATCATACCAAGAACGCTTTCTTCTAAGGAGGTTCAACAGTTGTAGCTTCGATTTGGTTATGCAATAGCATGTCGAGAAGAAATCGAAGAACAACAGGAGCGAGCGCCGTCTCATAGAGTTTCTTGACACTACAAAACTGCTATATCAAGCTCCTTGTAGTCCGTTTCAAGTTTCTGCGTTTGAAATATTGTTTACTGTTATAACTTGCCCAGTTCCTGGACAATCTCCTAAATTGCGAGTCAGTTATTTGTGGAGGACAAAAATGGGAGCACCATCACGCTGTCATTAAAATGTACTCTGACAAAAACTTTTGCGATAGATAATGATTGATCATGCTGATTATTCTTTTTAGTAACAAAGCGAATGTTATTATTTCACCATTGTCGTTATAACTAATTAAATACAGTCTGTGCCCCTCTACCGCCACTTTCGCACTACCCCCTAGCTCGCGCATCGTCTTCTTAGTGCGATAGCACACGCCTACCTAGGATGTCAAAGAAAGCCGGTGATGTCTTGGCATGAAGGCATGACACGACACCAGCTAAGCCCACGAAGGGTTCGTGGTTGGTCGAAATCAGTCGGCGCTGGTCCTCAGTGAGGCTGACAAAGTCCATCGAGCAGTCGTTCGTGTGGGGCTTCGTACCACTGGGACGCTTTTTTTAATGCGTAGACGTTAGGCATGAAGTCAAGTATAAAATATTTCCACCATGTCTTCATTACACAGAGAAGCTCCCACTTTATGTGTTCGTGCAAAGTAAAGAAAGCTGGGCAAAGCTCTGAGTCCTGCTGTCTTCAAACAACTACAGACCGCAACCTATGCGTGAGTAACTACACGCTACCTAAAACCAGACAAAATTATTGCACGCGATTCTTGAGGTACAAAATTTCTTGACTCTTAAATGCAGACAAAAAATTTTAGATATAATAAAAGCATTGATCCTTTAAGAGTGTACTGAAGATAGATCTGCATATATCATTTGTTGTCGTATATTGTCGTCCTTGTATCGTGTTACTGTCATTGCCAATGACCGCAGGTTTAATAATATGTCGTGTTGTTCATTATGCTGCTTCCTTCATTCATGTAATTTATTTCGCTAATGTTTCTCATGTCTATTATGTTTTTCATCATATGATTAGTGCCTACATAAGATGTTTTTGTTATTATTACATTGCTTGCCGAGCACTGATTGTGCAGAAGTCAGGGCCCCAGTCAGGCGTATGCTTGTGACTTTAGCCCTGGCCCCCTCTGGTTTTCTGTAAGAGAACTATAAAAATGTGTCCAGAAGTTCATCTGACCTACAAGCAGTGCTCATTTGAACCGAAGGCACTGGCGGGAGAAATTACTCGAGGCCCAAGCGGATTTAGCAAACGAAAACCGCAATATTGTCACGGGATCATGACATCGATGAAGGGAGAAGACTGTAGATGGTCGTAGATGAAACTCTTTGTCTTGCCAAGCATGTGGCTGGTCAGCGAAAAGTCAGTTTACAGCGATACGCACTTTAACTGATAGAGGCGAACAGAGCGTCGGCTGTCGATCAACTGACAATCGGTGAAGCGCGTCGGAATATATACATGTGCCGTGGAATATTCCATCATTATTATCGCTGGTGGTCACGTAAATTTTATAATGATAGACACGTTTAGTTGGGTAAACCGAGAAGCTTCGTACGCTGTGAAAATTACTCTGCGTGCGCAGAAAGTGGAGCGCGCGACATCACTTTTAGTTTAACGTATCTTGATGCATTTCACTCAGATACATGTTATGCGGGATGCAAGAGTTTGTAATGATTATCAGCGCCAATCACGTTAGAAGCATGCCATCGGTTCCACTACCATGGTCCCAGTAATAACGTGGCATCTGTGATCTGCACGAAACACATCCTGACTGCCAGTGGAAGGCTCACCATCGTACAAGTCAGGCCGTGGCGTTCGCTGTGTAGATTTTTAGCATCGTTCCTGGGGGCACTGGATGCGGATTTCACCTTTGCTGTTTTGAACTTGGGTGCGCTACGTAAGAACGGCGTCTGATCGGGCATGGCCTGCACTGGATCGACCCAAGCGTTCTATCTAGTACTGCTGCGGATAAGGCTTGGCGTACCACGCAGCAAGTGGTCATGATCCAGGTATTCGTGACCTTATACGATGTACTACCGGCACATTCAAGGAGTGAAAGTTCGCACAACGTCCAAGGTGTGTTATGTTGCACTATGACTAAAAATACGTACCAAGGTGCCGTTTTATTTACGGGTTCATTCGCCGATTAGGCTTAGCAGAAAGAGTCGCGTTCCCTCAAACATTATATCGAAGGCGATTCTTGAGGATTTTCGTGAGACGCCAGGCAATTTCATCTGAATCACCAAGATGCTAGAACACGCCGCTTGTCTGGCATGAAAACGTCGCTTTTAATTGTGAAATACACATGCCTTGCATTAGGTCCGCTGTTGCTGCCTGCGTCGAACGCCATTGCTGCCACCATGTACTCTCACTCTGGTTTTTTTTCGAGGTCTCGTGAGAACGTAACGTAGTAGGCGTTGCGTTACGTATGCGGCATCTTGTTTCGTACGTTTGCGCTACCCTGGAATCGATACGTTACGTACTGCGCATGCGCAGTTCTCTCCCGTGGCAGTGCTGCGTACGTAGGGTTGTTACGTACGCCCAACTAAAGGTGTCTAATCTGTAAATATCACATTGTGCGCGTAATCTTAAATGATGTACTACAGTCTCGAAACTTCTGAAACACAGATGGCACGGTTTTCGCTGAACATTACTTAAAGTGTTACAGGGGGATAACAAAACTTGAGAAAAAAGTGCGAAAATATCCACTTGTTATTTCTAGTTCACCACACTTGTGGTTGAGGGTGCAAACATTGTTTAAAACCACGAAGTTCCTGGCTTATTTCAGCGTGTTATTGGGCCCTGACAATATGCTTATGCAGCGCGAACAATGATGCACAATAGTGTATGGAGAGAGAAAAAGAACCACGCTTGTGAAAAAAATCTTACACCATCTCAGGCTAAAAAAAATGGCCCGAATCTACATGTTACACTGTAAATTTCGTCGAAAGACGATAGTTTGCGTATGGAGAGAGTGAACAAAACGTTTATTTGATGTTCTGCGCAAGAAAATCGGTGAATGGTATTCTGCAGGCGCTGCGTTAGAGTGCCTCGAGCAAGTGGCGGAGGCGAACGAGCCCATCTAGGCACGTTAGACGCAAGTGCCATCTGGCGGTTATCTTCGAAAACGAAGGCGTGCAGCCCGCGGGAAAAGATGCGCGCCAGTCTTGGAAGTGATAAGGTGTAGAACGCAAAGCGACGGGCAGGTGCCACCACCTTGACGTGGTAGCAAAGCGTTGGAAACACCTTTTTGAGCATCGCGTTGCACTCTCAGTGCAGCGCGACTAAACGCTACATTCCTTAGAGTTACTTGTGTGTGCCTTTTCTAGTATGAAGGCAGACATAGAAAACGTCGAAGCGTTGTTATGGCGCCTCAGATGTGCGCAATAAGTGCTTTTAATTGACAATAGCACAACTATAAACGCTAAACCTTGAGCAATATTGGTGGGCGCTGCGGATGGGGTTGGCCGTTTGGTGCCGCTTGAGGTATCGTTAGGGCGGACAAACAGACAGACAGACAGACAGACAGACAGACAGACAGACAGACAGACAGACAGACAGACAGACAGACAGACAGACAGACAGACAGACAGACTAAAATTTTTCCGTCTAAGGTCCCCAAGAAAGACTATCGTCTTTAAAAAAACCTTGTGAAGATGCGAAGAAGCGGGCGCTAACGCTTACACTGGCGGCGTTGGTGTTGACGCTGGCGATCATTCAGTCGTTCCGCTGGAGAGAAACCTGAGGAGGCGAAAAGCGCGCAGTGATAGACTGGTGTTCCCTACTGGAACATGCCAATTGCGGCTAAGGGGCAATGACAGACACAATACTGCGATTGGACACAAGGAACCGCAGTGTGATTTTAACACGAACGATGCGAAATTTCTTTGTTCAGCAATTACGCACAGGAGAAATCTCCCACCGGCACTGTATACCTTCCAGGTCAAATTAACGGTTGTGCAACGCGAGCAGCGTTTTTTTTTTTTTTGCTGGTCATTGCGAGGTGAGAACGGGGGGTGGGGGGAAGGCGCGCATGCTCAGCAACAGTGGTCACATCGCAGGCACACTGGATTGAACTTCAACTTAAGATGCCTGCTCATTTCTATTGCGATAATTGTCGAAAACTTCCTCCACTCATCAAACCAGTCGTGGGCAGGGAACAAGCATCGGGTGAACATAGCTATATGCTCCTCGTTGAATCTGCAGTCTTATGTAGCACTGGCTGGTGTTCAACCTTCGTTTTAAATGATGAGACAACCTCCGTTCGTTCGTATCAGTCTATCAAAAGCATCTGATGTCCAGATTGTTGCCTATTATTTACCTGTTTATTCTTTTCATATTTTATTAATATATTTCATTCTCGTAGCTTGCAATCTCAGCAGGCTCTTTTTCTACCATTCCTAAATTGTTTTCTCTTGTCATGCCTATTTAGGCCTCGAATTCTTTGACAAGATTGACTGATCAATTGAGTGATCCTTTTTATGACACTAGAACAGAAAGCCCTGTTCTTTTAACTTCATAAAAACAGCACGTAAAAATTAAGGACTCTTCAGCTTCGCTTTCCTTTCCCCAGTGCGTACTTCAACCGCTTAGTACATACTTTTTATTGTATGATGTTACTCGATAAGTTTAAATTGTGCATTACTACAATGTAGTTGATATTTTCGAAAGTGCGATGTGTCAGTGATGTTTTCGAATATGGCTGCATTCTGTGTAATGGCTAGCATGCGTTAAACCACCAGCAATCACGTGCTTGATAATTTTTCGAACTTGCTATGCACCCACTACGCGCACGGTCTTAAGAAAATACGCACATTAATGAGTGTGCCTTTTTGTTATAGGTGGCCGGTTTTAAACCACGAAGTCGTTAGCATAATTAAATGTAACTCTAAGCAGACGAGTTATTTTAAACGTAGCTCCAAGTAGATGCGTGGCTGTGTCTTGTTTTTTTCTTATCGGTATACACATGTGGAACACGCGTATGCAGGACCGCAAAGCAGAGCTGATCACCTCTTCGCGCACACTTTTCATCCGAATGGCTATTTTTTAAAGGGGTTTTTGTAATTACCTTGACTTTCTGTTGCTCTGGTAGCCAATCTTGGGGAGGTGCTTAGCCTCGCCACATTTCTTGTGCAGCACATGAACTCTCTCTAGACTATAAGAATTTAGCCTTTGAGATTCCTTCTAAGTATACTGCTTGTACGAATATTGTCGCATTAAAACTGCAACAGTGCAACTATATGCAATAATGTATACTATTTTATTACGTAATCTATTGAACACCAGGTTCAAAAAAATGCGGGGCTGTGTGGCAAAATGCCAGCTTGATAGGCAAACGGCCTGTGTTAGATCGTCGCTCAGACCTAGAAGATTTTATGTATTTTATGACTTGATTTATTTGAACCTTTCTCGATTGTTCGGTCACGTACAAGACGATGATTTTTCGCTCGCATAACGGTGCCGACTTTGAAGCCGGAATTTCTGCGGAATGAGCTCTTTAACTCTATCGCGTTAAAATTGTGCATACACACCCGCCCATTGGTCTAATGAATAAGGCACTCTGCTGCTGACCAGCAGGTCACCGGATCGAATCCCAGCTGCGGGGGCGGCAGCATTTTCGATTGAGGCGAAAATGGTTGAGGTCCGTGTCATCAGATTTAGGTGCACGTTAAGAAACCCCTGGTAATCGAAATTTCCGGAGCCCTTCACTTTGGCATGTCTCATAATCATATGGTGATTTGGGGGCGTGAAACCCCTATTATTATTATTATTATTATTATTATTATTATTATTATTATTATTATTATTATTATTATTATTATTATTATTATTATTATTATTATTATTATTATTATTATTATTATTATTAAATCTCTCGTAATCGTATGGTGGTTTTGAGACACTAAACCACAACAATTATTACTACACCCTGTGGCATGTAGGTCTGTAATAAAGGTCACCGCCTAGCAGCCACATCGTCATGACAGCTAAGGGAGTAATGAATTACTATGCCAGCAGTCGACCTCAAGATTTCGACAGCCCATGAGGCTTTCAGAAATGATAAGCGAGCCTCATGCACTCATGCGCATGCTGACAATATTGCGATTAAGAGTAATTCTGATAACTGTCACCCAGCGGCTTGTTTAGTACACCGAATGACGTTTCACGGAAGAGTTTGGATAAGGCACCCGGACATGTGGAGAGGTAACACGCTGTTCTCTGACGACAATAAGCCAGAGAGTGTAGTCCGGTGCTGCCGATAAGGGTATCTTTATCTGTATGTTTACTGGTTTTAATACTTTCAACAAGTTTGTTCAATGCTCGAAATGCATTGCAGTTTGCTTATAAAAAGTGACGCCCACAGCTAGAGTATCATAATCATTAGGCAAGGCCAACTGCAACACAGAGACCCCTCTGAAACAACCACACACACATTCACGAACGTAATTTGCTGCTGTTTTGTTCCTGAGATGTCTTTTTTTTTTGGTCATGCCGTAACTTGTAGTCAAGCCGTGGCTTGGCTTGTAATGTCTTTCGAAGTTATTATTATTATTATTATTATTATTATTATTATTATTATATTGCCTGAGCATTTATTTACGCAAAAAATTGCTGCGGAAATTTACAGAATATATGGAATTCAATTTACCGTGATAGAACGCTAGGAAGGAAGGAAAGAAGGCAGGGAGAGGGAGGAAGCAAGATGGCAAGTGGGGCCAGTTGGATTACGTTCGTAATTTAAAGTCAATGTCATGTCATAGCTACGCCTTCAGCATTGAGATTCAAGATTTGTTCTACTTCATACCTCACGAGAAAATGTTGGTGTCCGTAAAGAAGTTCATTACTATCCAAAATGACGAAATGAAATGTCGCGCAAAAACACGTGTCAACGTAGTCATTTCTGGAACTGCTGTCGTTTTATTAAAGGTCTACCTTTGTTTCATGGGAAAATAAATCTTTCTTTCAGCGATATGGAATATGAATAGGCTCATTAGTAGCGTCTATTCTTAGTGAAATATTTTTGAGTAAATTTGACAGAGGAATCGAGCAGCACATTTCTGCAATTGTTAGACACGTCTTCAGGTATGTGGATGACTTGCCGATGTTCACAAATGGCGTTGATCCTTCACGAGAGGTAGTGAACGTGTTAAAGATGTTTAAGGAAAGTAGCATGGGCCTTGAGTACGCTACCGAGCAGCCTGAAAATAGCGAGTTACAATTCTTGGATTTAAAAGTGGAACTTGGTAGGGAACACACTGGCTGGTGTTATCAACCAAGAAGTGCCAAGCCAGTGCTAGATTACACGTCTGGGCACTCCAAGTTGGTAAAGAGGGGGATAGAGAAGTCTTGTGTTATGTCAGCTTTCCATAAATCATGTGGGCATCTAATCAATGAAAGTTTCAGGAGTCAGGTGGAAAAATTTCAGAAAGCGGGTTATCCGAAACAATTAATTTTCTGAGTGTGCACGGTCCTAGCCAGAGAAATAAAGGGCAAAAAAACAAAGATCAAGTTCGGAGACAAAAAAGTGAGAGAAAATGGCTGTCATTTCATACGTGCACAAGTTGGCACACAAATTAAAGCACGTTGGAAATAGGTACAGCGTAGACGCGAAGTTTTGGGCAAAAACCAAACTAGCAAGCTTGTGTCAACGCGTCAATAAGCCCATATCTCCGCAAGCTTGCTCCGTAAAACAAAGAAACGTGTTCGTGAATTGTGTAAAGGCAGTAGTATATACATGACGCCCTTTTCTTGTGGCAAACTCTACATAGGCCAGTCAGCAACATGCGTGAACTACCGCCTTAGAGAAATTTACGCATTCGTTAAGGCATCAGGCAACAGTCATCTTGCAGATCACTGTAAAAACTGCGGATGCTACCCTGTGTTTAAAGAAACAGAAATATTATTTCGACACAAGGATCAGCTAACACGTGAGACAGTGGAATCTTACCACATCTGAAAGAGGGGACGTGACTGTGATAGCCAAGCTATGATTGTGCTGCATGATAAAGAGTACGCGTATCTCGACACCTATAGTACTTGTAAAATAGAACAAATGATACATAATATGCACAATTTTCGTAATCCTGGCAAGAGTGGTTTCTGTTGCACCCTGTTCTGACGCACATGCGCGAAAGACCATGTATCCGCTTTAAATACCCTTTTTTCTGAATATTAAACCTTCAGTTGTGAGAGCAAGCGCTGTCCTTTTCAGCCTCTTCTGTCCGTCCGTTTTTAGTGCGCTCCAACAAAATTTTCAATTATGAAGAAGGAGGGAGGAAACAAGGAAAAAAGAAAAAAAAACGACCAGAGAAACCAGTAGGTTTGTGCTGGGAAAGGGGTAAGGGGCATGAAAGATGACAGTAGAGTGGTGCATGCCCGTTCATAATCATGACAGTTTTAGACACGGTCACCCATTTTACTCCGACTAGGAACAACAAAGGAAAGGAGAGTACGACAAAGGAAAGGAGAGTACTTGAAAGGAGAGGAGAGTACAAAGGAAAGGAGAGTACTTCGAAAGGAGAAAGGAGAGTATTGACAAAGGAAAGGAGAGTACGAGTCAGCTTAAAGCCGAATTGGGTCTGTCTGAAAAGCGAGTGCACGAAACGCAATAATGTTTTCAATGCGAAAAGCACCATGGACGGACTTCGCCACTTTCCCGAAAAACTCTTCGTTCGGATATCTAACGCATCAGAAAGTCCTTGCCTCGGATCAATGAAATAGGAACACTGACGCAGAAGACGGGTGATGGTTCCTTCGCACCTGCAGTTATTGCGTGTAGAGTTCCGGGTCAATGGCAAATCTGGATATACGCAGAACTGTTTACAGCTCTCGTTGGTGGTGATCCTGGCCTCAATGACATATATCACCTCAGAAAAGTTAACTGACATTCGGGAGAGCAAACATTTATGTTTTAAAGCTAAATTTATGCAATTATAATGTTTAAATCCACTTTCAAAAAACATTTCTTCAATAATTAACAATATTGTTTTCTCAGCCAATCATTTGATTAAAGGCTTCGAATGAAATCAACAAAATAAAACAAGGCACCTTCATGAAATGTTCTTCGCTTTTGTTTTTTCATGTTTTTGTATAGCTACTTGCATCATGTAAATTCTTACGTATTTAATAAGCGTTCTTGGCATGGTATCAAGCAGTGTTTCCTTTGTACGCAACATAATAACATGATTGATGAACGCAATTTTGAATGAAAATGAAAAAATGGGTCAGCGATTTAACGCTTACATCTGCCTTACGGGCAACTTCCATCGGCGGAAAAAGCCACGAACCCACTGAGTCTGCCAAAAAAAAAAAAAAAATGAAACGCGTGACTCAACCCAATAAGTCGATGTATATATATAGCCTTAGCCTTCGCCACTTTTCTTACGCTACGTCCACTGCGACAGAACTACTGCGAGTTTTCATTTCTTCTTGAGCAAATATTACATCGTATACTTTTGGAATAAACGGAGGAGAAAAAAACCCAAATGTAAGAAACGGTTCACCTAGTGCCGTTTCCACCACCTGAAACGTGATTGTCTACTCCGCTCGGTCGAACTTGGAACGAAGACGATCATTGCTGGCCCTGCGTTATAACAACCAAGAAAGACGCAGGTCCACGATAATCATGCCGCGATGGCGAAAGGCGTCGTACTTCTTGCAGCTCAGCCTTTTCTGGTGCGGAGCAAAAAGTGCCGCTGGTCACGCCTCCGGCAGCCAGGAACAAATCGTCTCGGAAAGAAATTTGATGTGATGACTTCGTTTCTTAAACGCCGTTCATTTGAGCAGTGACTCGGCCAGCAGATTTGGTATTTTCGTATGGTCCGTACAAAAAATAACTAAATGTCTTCAAGTTCATCGAATTCATTTTAGACTCGATACAGTAAATGGAGCGCGAGACATTTTTCTCGATGACTTCACTTCTTGAATTAAGAGACGGCGTTTTAAAGTTTGGTTATATGTCTACAGTAACTGTAATTTTACCCTCTTACTTTTTTCTCTCCCGCAATTGTCACCGCACTCACAGTTATATTTGTGGCTTGGAAAATATGTAGGCAATCGTAATTAAGTTATGCAAAGACGGTGCACTAGAGCAGAAGAGATGCAGCCATTATGGCTTGTGGTGCCAAACAACTTCGTCAGCACCTTTCGTATGATTCATCTCATGTTCTTAAGACCGCTTGAAAGTTGGTGCGTGTGTTTAAGACGGCGGTGGGGGGGGGGGGGGGGGAGCCTTTTCACCACGTCGACTTTGCACATGTCATCAACGTCCAAGCAATCTCAAGGGCAAAAGTAGTGTTATAGTGTGTAACCACACCACTCTGCTCTTTTCACTGTGTTTTTTCGATGTGTTGAAATGCGCGCAAAAAATGTATTGCGCCCCCGTGTGAGGCGCGATAAGGAATACGACAAGTAAGACGCTGGGGCACGCCAAATTATTCGCGAACCTGGCTGAAGAAAGAAGAGGAAAGAGGTTGAAGTATTATGGATCTTGACTTGACTTGATATCTCCATTATTCTAAATCTGAACAATAACTTTTAAAACCACTCGGTTCTTGACAAATCTCCCATAGTGGGTATGCGCCATGATCAATAGGTGAACAAGAACAAGAACTAGATGTTGGGTGGCCGACCTGATTGGGTTACCGGGCCCCAGTATCGACGCCCTGATACGTGGTTGGTTCGACGAGCTCAACGTGACCGCTGATGTCATACACCTCATATGCTCCCTTCACGAATGCTCCATGTTCCTTGGTAACCTCCGCAAGCCGTCGGTGGCCTCTTCAATCTAGCGTGCTCCCCTCGTCTCTGTACCACGCCACCTCGCACCGCCCAAGAGTTTGACTCCGCAGAAAGTGCGTCCGTGTTGCTTTATACAGACTCTTCCTTAAGACGCCATACGCTTATCAGAGGCCCATAGACTCGTATGTCTGTCCTTGCTTTGTTTACTGTGTGCGTGTGCGCGCTCGTTTATTTTTCCGTGTTTTCATAAATGGTCGTTCGAAACCTGTGAGAAGCCTCATCATTTTCTTGCAGACGTTGTCGTCAATGACGCAAAATTCTCTGTGCAATCTAAATAGCCAAAAGAACCTCATCATAGTTTTCTACTTCAGATTTCCCGGTATTCTGGGTACATTGCGTCAATAATAAATACTGATTCATTCGTTGGCGATGTGTCGTATATGAAGACCGTGCAAATACCTTAAAAGTGGTTAAGGAGAGCCAGGGACAGTATACGAGCTCTAGAATTAGGCAATCAGTCAGGCAGTTTGTACCATACCACCGTATTTTTTTAAAAAGGTGGGAAGCCCTTTTGGTTTTAAGGTTATTTTTTTAGAAACAAATCGGATTACGCCTGGGCAGCAGTGGATAGCAAGTTTGAAGGTAAAGAAAAAAAAAGTCGAGCGAATCTGAAGTTAATCACAACGAGGGCTTTGTTGAATGTGGAAAGCATGCTGTGTATCTTATTTGCTTGTCTTGCGAAAAGTAATGTATCGGACAAACCGGGAGGTGTTTGAATAATCATTTAATGGGTATCAGGGTATCCCTGAGGGCTTAGTCTTCGTGTTATTTGTGCTTGTATTGTAAGCTTTGCAAATGCCATTTGTTGCTGCGTCAAACATGGTTGATATCCCGGCATAAACATAGGACCGCGTGGGAAGTAGGTGAGGTGTTTTTATACAGAAGTATGGCGATATGTGGGCTACCAGGCCTTCGGTAACGTTGCACACACTGGAGACAGATTATCTATAGGGCCAACCTCAAATGGGTCACGTGATTTTTATCGTGTTCTTTCTAGTTGTTCTTTCTTTAGTAAATTTCGAATTGCTAATCTGCCCTTGTCCGCGTGTCTCTCTAGCCCCAGTTATATTGCGCGCAGCTCTTTGTAAGCCTGTACCACAAATCACCAAATTATCGGCGCCCAAAGTCTCTCGAGAACTAGCAGCCGGCGCTTCTCGAAACAGGTATACGTAATATTCAACCTGACAATGGTTAATGGAGGGTTAATGTCTCCGCCGTGGTGTAAAATAACAAGTGAAGGCAACCTGTCAGCATGGTCACCTTAGCCAGGCTGCATAAACAGTCGAATTATGGCAGCTGTACACTGTCGTCCTTTATGAAAGCGAACACGCAAACTCGTGGCAGTGCTCTGTGGCGGCTGCATACAGCACCATCAACCGACAGCAAAAGGAAACACGTTCGCTTTCAGCGTCATCTGTTGCAAATAATAATAAGTTGTAGCCGATAGACAAGCACTGTTCGATTGAACTTTCTCTCTCTCTCTCTGCTCACGCCTGCAGTACGTAGTTCACTCCCAACATATCAAACGTTGTTCGCGACCACGGCGCAAAGTGCAGTAATCGCCCGATATCACTCACCGCGCGAGCGATCAGGCAACGTAATCTAGCAGTGCTTGTCTACCGACCAGAACTGGTTCTCTTGCTTGGCCATAGATGACGCCAAAAAGCGAACGTGCTTTCTTCACTTGTCGGTTGATGGTGCTGTAGGCAGCCGCTGCAGAGCGCAGGCCACGCGTTCGCGTGCTCCCTTTCATAAAGAACGACAGTGTACAACTGCTATCGATCTGCTCTCGGCCATCTTGCTCACGCCAGTTTTCGTACAGCCCTGTTTATAATTTTTTCTAAGCTGTGCATTCTCGGGTAGTTGTTTTGAAATCTTATTGCCGATCGCATGTGCTCTCTCTCTCTCTCTCTCTCTCTCTCTCTCTCTCTCTCTCTCTCTCTCTCTCTCTCTCTATTTTTCTATCTGTAAAAGATTGAAAAAGAAAGAAATGCTCATGAGGGCCTTCGCAAGACTATTATAGCCTCGCTGTACTAAAACGGTGTTAAGAATACGACCACTGAAGTGGTGAAGAGAGTTTTACAGCCAAAGCTGTTATAAAATCACAAGCAACACATGGCACGTGCAGCATTGTAGTTTTCCGCCGCCGGCGGTGTCTGTAACAACTATCGCACAAAATAAGAAATAAACCCGTCAGTGGGATTCGTTCACAAACTTGCCTTAGGTAGGCTTGATGTCGGGAAAGTAGTCGCGTTGATATGAGTAATAAAGCGTTTTAGAGTAGCGATTGATTGATTGATTGATTGATTGATTGATATGTGGGGTTTAACGTCCCAAAACCACCATATGGTTATGAGAGACGCCGTAGTGGAGGGCTCCAAAAATTTAGACCACCTGGGGTTCTTTAACGTGCACTCAAATCTGAGCACACGGGCCTACAACATTTCCGCCTCCATCGGAAATGCAGCCGCCGCCACCGGGATTCGAACCCGCGACCTGCGGGTCAGCAGCCGAGTACCTTAGCCACTGGGCCACCACGGCGGGGCAAAAAAATACGATTGACACAGTGGGGCTCGAATCCAGGTCTGCTGGGTGTTTAGAGTAGCGAAGACCCAATCAGGCGTCACACAATGTGAATCGCATAACAAGTTGGTCATCCAATACTCCAACACAATATAAAAGCTTCTCATCACCTATTAACTTAGGCACATACCCACTTCACGTGTTATTCTTCACCGTAGTCAGCCTCTGAATGCAACACGAAATGCGCTACATGTGTTCAGCGGATAAAACGCTTCTCTGAAGAATGACGAAGGATAGCATAGTGAATACCAGCCTACTATTCTTAAGTTATAAACATTTATGGCGTAGTGGGCACCAGCCAGCATTTGATTGATTAGATTAATATGTGGGGTTTAACGTCCCAAAACCACCATATTGCCACGTTCCTTTCTTCAAGTTTTGTTACCTTCCCGTTACAATATGTTCAGCGCAAACAACACCTACGATGTTCGAAAATCTTCGAGGCTGTAGTAGATCGTTGTGATAAGATTGCGCCCACATCGTGAACAGTACAGATTATTCTGGAACCGACGTCGCCGCTAGCGATAACGCTAGAACATTTGATGGCAAGTGTATCAGTGCCGATGCGCTTCGCTACTTGTTAGTTCATCGACGGTCGACGCTCTGCTCGTAATTATCAGTGCCAGTGTCTCGCTGTAATTTTACTTTTCATTTATTGGCCACAGGTACGGCCTAAATAAACCGTGTAATCGTTAACCTACTGTCTGCTCCCTTCGTCGTTGTCACGACCCCGTGACATCTGGTGGAGGTGCTGAGTATCGATCCCAGTACCTCTCGCACGATACAAGAAAGGTACTACTGGCCGCACCTTACCGCCGACGTCGCGCGTTACGTGAGGACATGCTGAGACTGAAAGAGACGCAAAACACAGCCGACAAGGCCAGGAGACTTTCTTCAGCCGATCGAACCACCTCGCCGACCGTTCCAACAAATCGGGATGTACCTACCCGGGCCGTTTCCGACGTTGAATTTGGGAAACAAATGGATCGTCGTAGCTACTGACTACCTCACCTGCTACGCCGAAACAAAGGCCCTACCCAAAGGTGGCCCTGAAGAGGTACCCAAATTTTTCGTTGACAATATCGTCCTTCGTCGTGGCGCCCCAGAGGTTGTCCCCACCGTTATAGGTGCGGCCTTTACTGCTGATTTGACTCAAGTGATGCTGAGACATAGCCAGACAAGCCATCGCCGCCTACCACTCGCAGACAAATGGTCTCATGTATGGTTTTCTCCTGCGTTTTCTTCCTTACACGCGCTGAGGCTGGTATCACTTGTTTGCTAAGCAAACGAATAAGAGCAAACAAGCCTTACAACATTCAGAGATAGTTAACATAGGACATTTTTTCATATGTTATTCGTTAATACTGTAACTAATGCCGCATGTTGTTAGGCACCTGCTGAAGCCTTGCGCCGCTCCCTGCTGCTATGAATTCTGCCATACCAACAGACGAGCCAAACGCGCCAAGCTATAAACGCGCCATGCAACGCTGGCTGCATGCACGTGTCACCACACCACGCGCTGGAAAAAGAAGGCTGGCAGTTTTCGAAGAAGCGGCACGCGGGGAGACGCAAAAGAAGAGGTTGACGAGTATTTCTCTAGCAATCTCAGGACAACCCTTGTGGGTTTAGTCGACGGCACAAGTTCACCATAAATAAATAGCAGTTTTAGCTTCCGGCGTTGTATTTGTTCGTTACAAACTGGTGGAGGTGCTGGGTATGATTCCAAGCCAGTCTCAGGTTAGAGAACATAGCCCAGAACCCCGAAGGTTGGAACCAGTGCAGTTGACTCCCGTACACCAATGCACGAGTCGGCGCCTACGAGGTGAGCAGCCCGAGTTTGGTGCCCTCTTCGATTCTTCCAGACCAGTGGAGGACGTAAGTTCCGGAGCCCCTGCAATGGCCGCCCAAGCAACTTCATTTCCATCTCACATCGTCATGGACCCGCCCCGAATACCAGAGGTGTTCCACGGTGAAATTTTTGAGCATTCCGTGGACCGGCTCAACGGTTTCGAACGCGTCGCCAGACTGAACGGTTGGAACGAAGACAGAAAACTTCGCTACGTCTACGTGGCACTGCAAGATTCTGCGCGTACGTGGTTTGAAAACCACGAAGCGTCCTTACTGACATGGGACGACTTTCGAAGAGAGTTTCTTGCTACGTACCCAAACACGGACCGCAAAGAAAAGGCAGAGGCTGCTCTTCAGATGCGAAACCAACGGAACAACGAGAGCGTCGCCATGTACATTGAAGACATGTCCCGACTGTTCCGCCGGGCCGACCCGAACATGGCTGAGGAAAAGAAGTTGCAGCACCTGATGCGTGGAGCGAAGGAGGAGGTTTTTGCAGGCCTGGTGCGTAATTCACCCCGCTCTCTTGCTGAGTTCAGATCAGAGGCGACAATGATGGAAAAGACCCTGCAGCAGCGCACGCGCCAATACAACAGGGACGTAAGCGTCTCATCTGTTAGCGCGGCGTCGACAACCCTCACGAGTAACATTGACCTCTTGCGTGAAATGGTGAGGGCTTTCGTAAGGCAAGAACTTCAGAGAATACAAATGACTCAAGGTCATCCAGCGATGTCCTCACTTGCCGACGTTGTGCGTGAAGAAGTGCGGCAAGCGGTTGTTCAACCACAACCTCAGGTACTACAGTGCGCACAACCGGAGCCTCCGCCTCAGTTGTCGTACGCGCAAGTAGTACGACAAGACCTCGGACGCATGAATCGGACGGCTACGACTGCTGTGATGCCTCCGACGTTTTCTCCAAGTACGCCGCTACCAATTCCGGAAGCAAGACCACGTAAGAGCGATGTATGGCGCACTGTAGACCGGCGGCCCCTTTGCTACCACTGCGGACAAGCAGGTCACCTTTACCGGGCGTGCCAGTATCGTCGAGTGGGACTGCGTGGTTTTCCAGTCAATGCACCGTGCCCGCGGAACGGTGAACGGCCCTACAAAATCGAAGAGTACTTGTCTTCGCGCTATTCACCTCAAGACACGCAACAACGGTAGTCATGTTCGACAGCACCGATGCGCTATCGGTCGCCGAGTCCTCGTCCGTCATCAAATCTCCGAAGACCACGTTCACCTAGCCCGCGGCGGGAAAACTAGAGCCAGTGACCTCTGGAGGTGAGGGCGCTGATATGCTGACAACTGAAGACCCTCCATTGTTAGCCCGACCGGACGGCCTCAGTTACGCAACGACAGACAAGTGCAGTAGTAGCCACGTTACCTCCACCAGTTTGTAACGAACAAATACAACGCCGGAAGCTGAAACAGCTATTTATTTATGGCGAACTTGTGCCGTCAACTAAACACACAAGGGTTGTCCTGAGTTCGCTAGAAAAAACCTCGTCAACCTCTTCTTTTGCGTCTCCCCGCGTGCCGCTCCTTCGAAAACTGCCAGCCTTTTTCCAGCGCGTGGTGTGGTGACACGTGCAGCCAGCGTTGCATGGCGCGTTTATAGCTTGGCGCGTTTGGCTTGTACGTTGGTGTGGCAGAATTCATAGCAGCAGGAAGCGGCGCAAGACCTTAGCAGGTGCCTAAGCCCATGCGGCAATATAAATCAGTGAATTCGTCGTGTTTCGCGACGGAGTGGTTATGAGAACGTCAACACTTATGACTGGGGCAACGAACTTGTCATCACATGCGAATTTACTAAGCAGGAGCGTTTGCGTCGAATCATTGCCGAAATTGTTTCTAAACACAAGATCAGGCCATTTTCTCAATTCCTAGCTAGCTGCTGCTCATTTCGGTTAAGCGTGGGTCACTCACGTATAGCAATAAGCGAAAGTGTCAAGAACAGTATTTTTACATGCGAAGCATTTCTTAGCGAACTTCGGTGACTTTGTGCGTATCTATCTATCTACCTAGCCGCCTACGATTTTTAGCTCTCCTGGCCATTTCGACAATGGTATCAATACCAAACTTGGTATGGCATAACACGACTGTATTAAAGACATATCTGACTATTCGTAACATCAAAATCATCACATGTATGACATGACAGGCATGATTTACATTTCATGGTCCTGCAGCTCTTGCGGTGGTTTCGTTCACATGGCATGTTGCAAGACTGGTATGGTATGGCATGACTGCATGGCGAACACAAGCCACAGACCCTAACATTAAAATCATGACATGCGTGTCATGTAACAACATGACTACACGCCAAGCTCATCATGCGCTCGCGGCAGTTTCGCTAGCGTCACATATACGAAATTTGGTATTACAATACGTGAATGGATTACGAAGGTATGTGACAGGTGCAGACATGATAATCATGAAATGCGTGTCCTGTACCAACATGACTACATGCAGCACTCATGATGTGCTGGCGGCCGTTTCGCTAGCTTAACTTATACCAAGTTTGGCAAAAACAGGACGCGAATAAATGACGAAGGTATGATACTGGTGTAAACATGATAAACATGAGATGCGCGTCCTGTAACAACACGACTACATGCTACACTCATGATGCGCTCGTGGCCATTTCACTAGCTTCACATGTACCAAACTCGGTATTACGCGTCGCGAACGGATGACATAGGTTAATAACACATCCAAACGTGATAATCGCGAGGTGCGTGTCATTTAAAAACATGACTACATGCCACACTGATGATGCGCTCACTTCCGTTTCGCTAGCTTTATACATATGCCAAATTTGGTATTGCAGGACGCCCATGGATGACGAAGATGGTATGTGGCTGGTGCAAACATGATAATCATGGAATGCGTGTCATGTCAGATCATGACTACATGCCAATGTCATGGCGCCAATACATTTCGACGTGACGCGGTGCGCGTGTTCTCCGGCGTTCACTTCGTCGTGTCACGCCGGCGTTGCCACGCCAGTCGCCGGTCCTGCTTTATACTCGCAGGCGCGTGCCGCGCTGCGTTGCTTTGACGCATGCGCGTTTCGGCGCGTCTGGCGTCCCTCCATCCCGAAGAGAGGGAGACGCTGTGTTTTCTGGGTAACGCATTGGCGCGAAATGCAGCACGTCGAATTTCACGCCGGTTGTCGTCGAGCCGCGCCGACAGACCCTGGTCGCGCATGGCGTCAGACTATAGAGTGCTCGCGTTTTGCTAACGTAGTGTCACTGTGCTTAACGTGCACGCACGTCAACACTACATTGGAGTATATTGAGCCCTTATTGATGCGCTCGCGGCCGTTTTTCAAGCTCCCCGCATACCAAATTTGGTGTTACGTGACGTCAATAGATGACGAAATACAAGACTTGTGCAAACATGATAATCCTAATACGCGTGTCATGTAAGAACACGGCAATATGTCATGCGAATAGCGTGCTCGTGGCCGTTTCGTTAGCTCCACATATACTAAATTTGCCATCACGTGATCTGAATAGATAAAGGTAAACGACACATCCAAACATGACAATTATGACATGGAAGGCATGTATGGCATCATTTACCTCCACCTCGTAACGTTGCGCTGATCTTATAGTGACATGTCAACATTTTTTCATTCATTCTTCGCATAGCATCGCTTCCCACTGAACGTGGGATCTGCCAATTTCTTTTTTTTTTTTTCGAGTTCGCGATCACCCAGAGCACAATACTTCAAGGTCCCTCCTGCGAAACTACTTCAATTAGCGATACGCGAAATGATAAACTAGAGAAAGTCTCTGGGTATACGCTGGCAGCTATATACCAAAACCGCATATCTATCCGCCGGGATTATCATCACGGACCGCAGGCTCCACCGCAATTAAGTATAAGCCAGAAAGTCGCTGCCACAATAGATCCGGTATGGCTCTAGTATTGCGTTTTGACGTTGTTACTGGCCAAAGCTCGTGCCTCACATATTTTTCATCTTCCGTTCCCACTATGCTCTTCTTACTAGTCGGTAACATGACTAGATAACCTCTTGTTTTAATTAGCGTTCTTATTTGCTTGCGCGTAGTTTGCAGATAGTTGGTTTTCATCCCAGGAGACACACACACTCTACGCAATTCCCCGAGACACCTTTTTTTTATGGCCTTCGTATGAGGTTGCGTGCACGAACCTATACCAGGGTCATAACTGCACAGTCTGTGCTAGTATCAGAGCTATACTATACCAGCTGCGACCTGTGCGCAGTTCCATCTTCATATCTGCACCAAGTCGGGTATCGTCGGCCGTATCTTTCCGAGGCTGAATAACTCAGCTTTGTCAGTTCCGTGTATATAGTTAAAATATACTATAACAGGGGAATGCCCCGACCAAGTTTTGAAAAGGGACGCTCAAGCAGGGTCAATCCGCTCGCGGGGCTACGTTCGGTAGTCTGCGATGTGTCATCGTTTGAAGAGCTGCGCGCGGCTCTGCCAAAGTGGCTCACAGACAGAATGCCGGCTTTCGACTTATTAGAGAGCCTACATGACTGGCCGTGGGTCTTGTGAGCTCCCAATACGCTCACTGTAAAATTTATTTTTCTTTACTTTATATTTCACATAACTTTTCGCCCCACTGTGGAGGTCTAGTGGCTAAGGTACTTGGCTGCTGACCCGTAGGTCGCGGGATTGAATACCGGCTGCGGCGGCTCCATTTTCGATGGAAGCGGAAATGTTGTAGGCCCGTGTGCTCAGACCTGGGGGCACGTTAAAGATCCCTAGGTGGTCGAAATTTCCGGAGCTCTCCACTACAGCGTCTCTCATAATCATACGGTGCTTTTGAGACGTTAAACCCCACATATCAATCAATCATTAAATCACGTAACTTTTCTTAGCAATACTTACCAACTGAAGCTAGATTTTAAAAAAAAGCAGACAAATACGGCTGCGAAAGTGACACTATGAATAAAAATCCCCCTTCTACAGCTGCGATTTGAACCTGGGTCTTTTAAGCGGGAAGTGGGCATACACATCGAACACTAGGCGGAGCAGCGCGCAGCTCTTAAAACGACGACACATTGCAGACTACCGAACATAGCGCCACGAGTCAATTGATCCTGTTTCGGCTTCACTTTCTGTGCATTGGAGCTATGGCCGTCCCAGGCACTCCCCTATTCTAGTACACTCTAGTATAGTGAAATGCGCAGAATATGTATTATTTGAAGATTAGAGAAACGAGAATGGGAGAATGAGTGCAATGAGAACAAGAAATAGAAAGATGGGGAAGAAATAATTAACAAAAAACAGACGCAAAAAATAGAAAAGAAAGAGACAAATAATACCCATGTATAGCAGAGTATGGCAAGCGGTGGGAATGAGAGAGATGAGAGTGTAAAACAGAGCCTAGCGAACATAGTCATGAATGGCGCAAAAAACACGGTACACAAAATAATGAGAACAGAAGCACCGGCTCCCGTCCTTGTATTCTCATCATTTTGTGTCCCGTGTTTTTTGAGCAATTCAAAGCTATGAAACCACGCCAACTCGAACAACTGTCAGGACCACTGAAGCCTAGCCAAGTCAGGGACCAGCTAGCTGGCCATCGGACGTGACTTGGTGCAAGCTACGCTAATGTTTGTTTTTGTTTTTTCGTTTAGCTCTGAACAGTCACGTGCGCATCGTGCTACCATCACGACACATATATCCTACCTTTCTTTTTTTTTTTTTGAGTGAGCGTAATATTCGTAAATTCGTGAATGTAGGTGAACGGTAAGGAGGAGGAGAAAGAAAGTTTAAGTGGAAGGACAGGGAGTTACGTCAGTTATAAATGTTAAGCTTTTCTTTATAACCCGCTGTTTTACTCATACGTAACCGACTATCGTCTTGCCTGGGTATAAGTGTTTTCACAAATTTACGAATGTATTGCACTCTCTTCAGAAAAGAAGTGCTAAGGCACTTATATTAGGCGGCTTTCAATCATCCATCGGCATTGCTTTTCCGTAAGCATTAGCTTTTACGAATTCTATGTCTGTCAAATCAGAAATAAAAAAGAACGGCCATTGTCTAGCTTAATTAGCCTTCTTGAAAAGAGTATACAGGCCTATTCTGATCGCCATTCATAGACTTGGGAAGTACCACTATGTCGCAGCAACTACGTGGCATATATCTTTAAACATAAGCTTCCCGAGTACATTTATGAAAAAAAAATACACTTTCTTCAAAAGAAATTCCTTTCAAAAATGCATTAACAACCAGCCCAAGTAGCCACTCTTTTGCAGTATACTTCCGGAGTGGTTAAACTTGTGTAGTCGCAAAAACATTGCGCTAAATATTATATAGGTCATCAACAAAACGGCTCCGTACTTTTTGTCAAGTGTTGGACAACTGTTTTTTTTTATTAGTCTAGCAAACATATTATGCTTTATGCGTATTTTGATACATCATGCAACGTCATTTAAGCATACATGTAAAGGCTGTTCGCTTCTCTCTCTTTATCACAATTCTAAAACCACATATTTTACTTTTTTTTCTTTTTGTTTTGTTTTTTCGGCTGTTGAAATTTCACACTTGATTCTCTAGTTCCGAGTGTTCGTTCGTTCATTCATTTGTGTGTGTGTGTTTGTGTGGGTATGTGTGTGTGCGTTTGTGCGTGTGTATGTGTGTTTGTTGACATAATACTTTATAATTCCAGTGAAAATGCTTTGTATTCTTACTAATACTTGTATTTCTTTCCCTTTTTCTTTTATTTGTTTGCAGTTTATTTGTCCCATTTATTCGTACTCTTAATCATTGTGTCATGTATATTGTGTCGCTGTACAGTTCTTTTCTTCTCCTTTTATATGTGCAGTACAGTTCGTTGCAAACGCGCCAGAGAGTACAATCGGGGCGCCGGAGCTAGTTAAGCTGCTTGTCAGCTTTTTCTCCCACCCTCCCTCTTCTTCTTGATTTGATTGATATGTGCGGTTTAACGTCCCAAACCATCATATGATTATGAAAGACGCCGTAGTAGAGGGCTCCAGAAATTTCGACCACCTGGGGTTCTTTAACGTGCACCCAAATCTGAGCACATGGGCCTACAACATTTGCGCCTCTATCGGAAATGCAGCCGCCGCAGCCGGGATTTGATCCCGCAACCTGCGGGTCAGAAGCCGAGTACCCTAGCTACTAGACCACCGCGGCGGGGCACCCCTCATCTTCTTGATGAATAATAAGATATTCATTAGTAGTAGTAGTAGTAGTAGTAGTAGTACTAGTAGTAGTAGTAGTACTAGTAGTAGTAGTAGTAGTAGTAGTAGTATTGATTTTCTTATTAGCCACTACGTTTTTACAGCTACGGGGCTAGGCTGCTGACACGAATGGGGCAGTTGCTGCCGCATCGCGATGAAAGGGAAATGCTGGAGCTACGTGTACAGTGCCATGTGCGCGCATAATAAAGAATCCTGTGCAACTGAAATTTTCGGTGCCCTCTGCTAAGGCGTTCCTCATAATTATACCGTAGTTATTAGTGTTGTCCTATTCTACTTCAGATATCATTTTTCTAGTAAATTGTAATAGTGAATAGAATATTCACTATATACGTTTTCTTGTCGACCGCAATGCATGCCACGAGGATACGTTCCCGAAAGCCTTTTCAGAGAGAAGAGCAGAATGTTAAGCATGCTCGATGTGTGAAAAGTCTTTTCGGCACATGTCATTGTTGCCCGAATACTACGTATCAAGGCGTAGAGATTCCAAGACGCAAATATGAGGGCGTGCACGTGTCTTCTGTGCATGGTGTCTTTGTTGCCATAGCCTATATACAGTCTTGAACAACCAACAAACTCCGAACAACCAACTTTCAGCACATTAACTGAATACGCTTAGTGCTCGCGGCCGATGGTGTGCGTTGCAGAACAAAGAGCATATCGCTCGCCATATATATCTTTTCATTTAGCTTCTCTTTTTCTTTCTCACGAAGAGCGCGTATCAATTATATTGCAACAGCTGACTCCTCAGTCGCAGCTATCGAGGCTGTTCGCTTCGCTCTCTTCATCGATATCGCCATCTTGTTAACAGCTGCTAACGCTGCCATATTACAGGGAAGAAACATACGACAACACAATGCCTATGTGGCGTTATCGCCATCGGACCGTGTTGCCTCACAATCTGTCACAGCGCTATTGTCTTGGTGTTGGTTCTTCATCGAAGTTTCGTATCAAAATCACCCGCTGCTGTAAGAGGCATCATTGTGAAAATACTCTGTCCCGTAGCAACGCCATTCAACTACTTTCTCTTTCTTTTTTGTTCATTCTACCCTCTGATTTTGCGTCACAGTGTTGTTCGTAGAACGTTAAATATATGTACGATGAAACTAATTATGCATCTTCGACTTGCGTTGTTGTTTTATCAATATGTCACTTCACTGTTCATATCCTGAAAGCAACAAGGACAATGTTTCAATTTTGTATTGTCAGTGAACTTAATTATTAATTTTCAATATGCTAGGAACACCAAATGGTGTTTTATATACCGTTTGGTCCAGTTGAGTGAAATGGATCAAGTAGTCAAGATGAATCAAATATACAATGAAAATTCAGCTACTTTTCGTACACAAGTCATTTTACATAAGGAATCAGCTAATAACGTCACAGTTAACGTAGCTAATTTACATATGTCACGTACATACAGTTAGTTGCTACTGCAAAGCTTAATTCTAAACTAGACAAATGTTCTTTTAAATGGTATTCAGGTACCTGCCGGGATATGTTAGCAAACCTTAGGAAATATAGTGTGAAATTCTATTTTATGAAGTAAAGGCAGGGGCGCTTCTTCATATAAAATATTATTTGCGGCAAAGTTAAGGAGCCCAAGACATAACTGTAATCCTTCGTGTTCTAGAAGTATCATTGGTCGAAGTTTGTAGGCGGGCACGGAGCTACAGAAAAAGAGGACTCAGCCAAACTCTAATATTGGGCGAATATAAACAAACAATATATCATGACGAGCACATCACGGCGTAAAGCAGATTGTTTACTGCTGAGTGTGCGAAGTGTATATTCCTACCATCCGTGCTCTTTTAACTGCCATATTTTCTATAAGCGGGCTCCAATTTGGTTTGGTTTCTCGGTATAAGTTTCTCCTTAATAGTACCGAATCCACTTGCGGGATATATATATATATATATATATATATATATATATATATATATATATATATATATATATATATATATATATATATATATATGTGTGTGTGTGTGTGTGTGTGTGTGTGTGTGTGTGTGTGTGTGTGTGTGTGTGTGTGTGTGTGTGTGTGTGTGTGTGGAGAGAGAGAGAGAGAATGTTCTATCGAAAACAACCTGACAGAAGTGGTTAGTGGATATGGTAATCAAGTGCTTTGCGAGTAATTACCGAACCCCCATCTAAGCCCTAACTGCACAAGTGATGCCAGGTGTCCGCGGCATTACTTGATGAACCTAACGAGCTCTATTGCTCGTGCGGCGGCTAACTAGGAGGCATGTTTAACGTTAATTTGTAGGTAGTGTTCTTGAGCGGTTTAATCATAGCGTCTTCCGTTAACTCTGTTCGCACGTTCACCTAGGAAGGCTGTGTTGGTGTACCTAATTCGCAAGCTCGCAAACCTTGAGGAGCCAAACCGCTTATTAAGGAGAATTACCTACAAGACCGCCGTCAAGCTCGGGAAGCATTTTTCCGGAAAGCCGAGAAAATCTCATCTCGTTTGGGAATGCAGACACTTCGCGTGGATAAATTACAGGCGCAGTAAAAAAAATTCTTTAGCGGCTGGTACTCAAACGCTAACTGTTAGAGAAACCTAATCAATGTTTCATTGTTTCCAACGTTCTAGCCTCAATGTTTACTAATCTTAATAGAGAACTGCGCTCCGTAGACCTCGAAAAGTTCGCATTCGTTATCTAGAGAGAAACTGATGTTAAAGGTCATCTGTCGGGAAAGCTTAACGCGTCTGGTTTAATTAGTCGTCAGCGGTTAGCGCACCTTCATTTCTTCTCAGAAAGTCATACAAGGCTTCGTTGTTGTATTCATAGAGCTCCACAAGTTGCCTTCTTTACAATCAGCATTCGTGTCCTGCCACGGTGGTCTGGTGGTTATGGCACTCAACTGCTAGCCCGAAGGTCGCCGGATCAAATCCCGGCTGCGGCGGCTCCATTTTCGTTGGAGGCCAAAATGTTTGAGGCCCGTGTGCTTAGATTCAGGTGCACGCTAAAGAACCCCAGGTGGTAAAAATTACCGGAGCCCTACGGCGTCTCTCATAAACATATTGTAGTTTTGGGACGTTAAACCCTATATACTATTAACACTGCAAGCATTCGTATAAAGAACTCGTCTGCAATACGTTGTTAAATTTGGGCTACTTTTTACGAACAACTACATCAAAGCTACCTAGATGTACGGGTACGAGCTGTGAACCGCAAGGTCACACCCCTTGACCTTATTCTGGTGTATGGAGGCTCGAGAATTCCACATTCTGATTGCCAAACCAAGCGATCTACGGGCTGTCAATAAGTTTCGACACTACCATACTTTAAAAGGCCAGTAAACAGGCCCCGGCTTTTTGCACACACCTCAAACAAGGTCGCGCATCTTTCTTACGTGTGACCCTTCCACTCGCACGAACGTCAACTCGGGGATGGCACGCAGAATTTCGCACCTACGCGCCCAAGCAATCATTTTAGCTATAATACAGTCGTCACGCCTGGTTAACGTCAATTACAATTAGGCACCAGCCGCGCTTATGTAGGAGTGCCCAAGGCTACCATCCTCGCGAGAACCAATGTTTCATATCAGCTTACGGTTTCTGGTATTTCTATTTTCCATGCTACTGTTGGCATTTTTTCGTGGTTGCAAACAACTGGATTTATATGCGATAGTTTAACGTATGTCTGTGCGTGCGTTTGTGCACACCTCTGGCACCACTTCCAAACGTTTCGCTCACTGAAAAAACTACAACACAGTCACATTTTTTCCGCATGTTTCGCCGAACATTGATTTCCAACGTATGGGGAATCTGCCGAAACATTTTTATTTTTTAATCTTCCTTTTTTCTTTACATTTATCATCAATGTTGACATCAAAGTGATGAGACAGCCGTCTTCAACGCAGCAAACCTTCGTATGTTTTTTTTTTTTTGTATCAAGCGAAAAGAAAATATATATATAATAGAGAGACTTTTGCGATTGTCCGTCTCTCGTGTTTTGTTTTTTTTCGCGCCAAAAGATTCGTTAATAATGAACCAACTCTCCCAACAAGTCCCTCTGCTATAATAGAGGCTCATTCTCTGCTTCATCACCACTAAAATTCGAAATAAATGGCAGCGATACATACTGTTTTGTTTGCGTCTGGATGACGTAGTCCGGTGTCTAAAATATTAAGTCATAAGGGAGATTTTGTCATCAATAAGTGTCGCTGAAATCGTTAATTCAACTGTTGAGAAAAATGATGAGAGGCCTTCAATAGAAACTGGGCCGTGATTAGGCTAAGTGGCACAAATAAACTGTCTTCTTCAGCCTTGCCTCCGGCGTTGTTTTCCAAGAGACTTCAGCATGGTAGCTTGAACGACACAAGTGGATCTAATTAACTCCAACGATAAAAGGAAAGAGCGTTTATTATGCGACCAATAACGTAGGCAGAAGGGTCCTTTATTCCGGGAAGCCTCTGGCCGCCCCGACCCACAGGGCCCATGTGATGTGTTGGCGCTCGTGGACCAGCAGATGCGGCTATGAGATCGCAGCCTTCGACACTTCACTGTGGCGTTCTGTGTCTTCATCTGTTGCGGCTGCTTGTGTAACTCAGTTGCTTCCTCCGCATAGCAGTAGGAGGTATGCTATGTTGTGGCCGACATTGCCGGGTTGGCATATGTAGCCGTACAACGTTGCTTTTATGTGGTTCAATAGGATGTCGTGAGGAAATGTATTGCTTTGAAGTCACCTGTAGTTGTCTCTTGTCAATGTGAGATGTGGGGGGAGCTTTATAACCTGTGTCAAAACCGATGTTCTTGCACCAATTTATAATAGGTTAGGCGTACCGATTCTGTTTCTTTTGCTGATGTTCTGTGGAAAGGGCCTATGATGTTGTGCCGAAAAGCCTGGTGGACGCATACGCGTGCCTTGGTGTTGTTCCCTTTCATTCCTCTCGAGGCCTTTGTGACCCGGAACCTACACGATGCAGGTTTAGGGCGGACGAGTCTCGATGCATATATGTATCTCTGTGGAACTCCAAAGAGTTGTTCACAATAAGTTAATATTTTTGTCGTCATACACGCCTCACAAAACGATTATTTCTCTAGAATTTCTCTTTCCCTATCACTGGGATAGTCAGGGTGAACAGTGGAAGTGCCTCAGACAGCCTGGCCGACGTTCCAATAGGAGGATCTATCCTCGTCAAAGGCCTACAGTAAACGTCGATAGGAAGACCTATCGACGTTATCATAGGAGGACCTATCGGCCAGCCTGTCTGAGGCCCTTCGACTGTTCACCCAGACTATCCCACTACGTGTTTCCATCTGTGGGCTCCCATCTGGATTTTGTCTTTCTCTATCATTTTTCTCATTCGTTCTATATATATATCTCTCTTCTTCTCACTCTGCACTCGTGTGCCCCCCATAATTCTGTCTTCATTCTGGGACGTGAAACCCCACATATTATCATCCACACTCGTTGTGTCCCATAATAGAGTTGTCGCATTCCGCACCCGAGAAATTCTCACGTGTACTCTGGGAGAAAAACAGAAGATGAAGAAGACGATGAAGGTTTAGGATCAAGACAATTTCCCGTTCCCAACTCACGGGCTAACTACCGCCTTATGAAGCTGCGCCATTATTAAGGGAAGAAAATCTCTGGCATTAGATTTCCTGGCATTTTACTTTCTAGCATACGAGTTGCCTCATAGTATTTAATTGTCCACTCCCTTCTCCAAGGCCCCGAAAACAGAGAAGCAACCGAACAGCCAGTGGCTCTACGGAACTCGTCAGTCAAAGCAAAAAAAGAAAGAAAAAGGAAGAATGTGCCTTCGTGAAACGGCAGCAAAACAGCGTCGTCTTTCCGCCGCGTGGTTCCATTGTCGGAGCCCACCCCGCTTATCGACGCGCCCCCTGGCGTACATTCGAACAACATCGCGTCAAAATGAAGAGCATAAACCTTACGCCATGCCATCTACACTTCGCCGCGTCAGGGCAAAGCAAGCGCCCGAGCGGGCCAAGTCGTTTTCTGCTGCATTCGGTTGTTCCGCTGTACCATGAAGATTTTACTTTTTAAGCAAGTTCCTTAGTACATTGATAAAAAAAGATTGGTGCTTTAAACACGTCAATTTCAAGTTTTTGGTTGTTCATTTCAAAATCAAAAATGACGAAGCGCATAAAAGGTTTGTGCAGAAAAGTACGAGGGGTAGCGGGAAAGAAAAATTGTCGTTTGTGGTAGTCAGGCCATCTCGCGAAGCAACGTCGTCACTGACATCATCATCGCCCTTTTCAGCACGTTTTCAGGCACATCTATCTTGACAAACTATGCCGAAAATGCCACCTAGCAAGTGCGGTATACAAATTCGGGTTCATCACAATTGAGGTTCATCACAAGTGCGGTATACGATTGAGGTTCATGGAGTTTTCTGTAAGCCAACTACGATCAAAATAGCACTTATCTTTTTGTAAGCCAGATATGTTTCCTTTTTTTGTGAGTAATTTTGTAAGAACTTTGATGCCCAATCCCACGTGTGCTGGTGTACAGTCTGACACTGATATAGGTATTAGGCAACGGTGATCGAGTCCAAGTAGTATGCTACTGGTGGTTAGGAACATTGCTTTCGTTAGTTTATTTTTTCAGTTGTTTTCTTGCACTCTGAGAGGAAGCTGTTGCCAGTGTGTGGTGCCCATTCATTACAAGAAAAAGGCGCAATCATCTGCGTCAAATCGGGAAACACGTGTAACTGACTGCCTCTGTATCTAGATATGCCCCGAAATGCGCGTATGAGGCAATGACACGTCTCGTATAGCCAGAAAAGATCTTACGACCTCACATACGCATGTTCTATATTCTTTTTTTTTTGTTGGTATCTGGCAAAACTATTGCCGTATCATTCACGGAGTGTATTTATTTCTGTTGCAAAAGAATGAATGTATTTTTAGTACTTGTGGTTGATCGAAACGTGCCGGTGCGGTATCACTAACCTGCATATGGTTGGGCTCGGTTGGAGCCTCAATACTTCTCTACCTTTAGCTCTCAGTCCCTGCTCTGAAACAGGCTGGTATAGATCACGTGTCACCTGACGCTTGGTAGATCAGCATTTCTCTTTACAAAAAGAAGAGCGCAATGGCAAAGTTGTGTCGATAGTGCGGCATGGCATAGCATCAATACAACCTTTAGCCATAAGCCTCATCACGTTATCAGCATATTCACACATCCCATCCTCCTTGCTTGTATTTTTCTGATACTATTCTTGTACCAATCCGTGCGTTCCTGGTTGTTAAACCTTTCCTTGTAACCGAAGTGTCCTCTATGGTACCTGTCACGAGTGTTAACGTGTGAACATAACGTAAACATACGTGCAACTAAACAGTATATGTTTGTAACATTTCCGTGTAACTAATGTATCGGTGAATATCGAAGTCAAAGTGGGAGTGTTTGAAGCAATCGAGGCTCAGCTGAAAGATTCTCACCAACTTCTATATGGGCGTGACGATTAGCATCATTTCGGTGTGACTATTTCATCTCTAATCTATTGGTGAGGTTTTATTTGAAATTCGACGTTCAACACAATACCACGGTGTGCGCGTTAAATGTAATCAATTTGCTTTCCATACAAGGAATGAGCACGTGTGCGTGCAGTACCCGCAATAAGTTGCGCACCGCATGTTTTACGGGTAAAATCGCATTACGGTCTCGGCTTGTCGGCTTCTGATGTCGTCACGGTGTGTCATGGAGTCATGATCCATCGTAAATTGAGTCCGTGTATGCACCGCCAAAAATTAGGTAAGTCCCTCTACTCGCCAAGCACCACTCTACTGAGAATGAGGAGGGTAACAGTCAGCCCAACCAATAGCCGATGACGTTAAGTGAGATGAAAAAAATTCCTTCCGTACATGCTCTATAGGGAACTGAATAATGCAAGTAGCGAAGGAGAAGAATAAGAGAGAAAGAGAGAGCTACATTCTGACGCAGGTCTCCGACGACGTTACTTGAGTGGGAACACCCTTCCCTCCATGCCTTGCTTCAACCGGGGCAACACCACCACCTCATCAAAGAAATACGTCTCAAAACATTGTATGCCTCACCCTCCCCACTCTTTTTTTCTTTTGTTCTTTGTTGAAGATCAATCGCCACTCCTCCTTGAAAATAACGACGCAACAAAAATAAAAAAAGCAATGATGAATACGGATATTACAAAACACATTCAAAACAGTCGGATAATGAAGAAGAAACTACCAAAGAAAATTATTACGTTAGTACAAAAGACGCTCTAACTTACATACGCTTACATGCGAAGTACTTGCGCTCCATATGGAAATCCAGAGGATTTCGTGCACTCAGGGTCCAAGGAATCTGTCGCATGCGACGGTTGGTCTGGAAGGGAGGTGCGACACATATGCTAATTGGCGCCCGCATTGCGTCTCCCCTCAAGTCTGACCGTGGGCATGCATAGACATGCATGCAAGCGCTGGGAGCTTAATTATGAAAATCGCAAATATTTTGTCTGGCCAACTTTGTTATGTTATAAGCGCTTAACTTCAATACCCGAGTAAACGTGGTGGAAGGACAAACAAACAAACACAGAAGGAAATAAAGGCAAAGGAAAGAAGAAAGAACGAAAGAAAGAAAGAAGGAAAGAAAGAAGGAAAGAAAGAAAGAAGGAAGAACGAAAGAAAGAAAGAAGGAAAGAAAGAAGGAAAGAAAGAAGGGAAGAAAGAAGGAAAAAGGGAAGGAAGGAGAGAAGGATGGAAAAAAATAAGGAAAGAAAGAAGGAAAGAAAGAAGAAAAGAAGGAAAGAATGAAGGAAAGAATGAAGGAAAGAATGAAAGAAAGAAGGATGGAAAAAGAAGGAAAGAAAGAAGTAAATAAAGAAGGAAATAAAGAATTTGTTCTATAAAAGAAAATAATGGCGAAAGATGCGGAACACAGGCCACAGCTTCGAGAGGGCTTCAATCGGCAGCAAAAAAAGCTGCGGTTAGTGTTTAAGTTAGGCTCTTGTGCCCAACACAAGTTTTAATACCTAGAGTGATATGCGCATGAGCGTATTGATGTCAGCAGTACGCCGAGTCGAAACCGCCTAATTAAAAGTACACCTTCGCACTTGAAACGAGTCATTTGCCTCGCGATGCGTCTGTCGCTTTTGAAGCCACCGTGATGTCGCATCGCTGAGCACAGATCCTCCTCAATCCCCAAATCTGTGAGGTTTTAATGAGAAGTCTTTCAACGGACCCAGAGCAGCGCTTACGTTTTTCAAACATTCCAGTCTCCTAATTTAGCGTTCAGCTCCAACCTACGCATTAGTTTTGAAATCTTAAGGCCTTTTCGAAATAAGGAATAGGGAAATGTAAACGAGTTTTCGATTTGCTCAAGAACTTCGCCGTCCCGTTTGGTCAGTGCCTGCTTGAACCTTTCTTTCTCGTAATACATATTTCCGGTACATTTCTTGTCTTTATTGAGGGTTCAACTGCGCTTATTATTTTGTTCGCTGAATATGCGAAAAAATAGTTAGTCAGTCAGTGAAATAGGAGAGAGAGAAACGAGAAAAAAATGGCAGCATATCCACGGAGTGAATGATGGGGAGTGGGGCGAAGCATTCGTCCGTCCATTCGTTCTTGCTTCCGTCCGTTCCTGCGTACGTCTGTGTAACCGTCCATGCGTCCATCCACCCGTCCGTGCGTGCGTCTGTTCGTGCGTTCATCCCTGCGTTCGTCCATGCATCCGCGCCTGCGTCCGTTCATGCGTCCATCCATGCATCTGTCTGTGTGTCCGTTCGTCCATCTATTCAGCACTCCAAGTACCACCATCTCGCATCTTTTCATCATATATTCTCCATATAAAAGCACCGCCCTCCAGCGGACATTTCAAGGACTAAATGGGAGGTGGCACATGCACACTTTCTTACGGCTTGCGCTTCGGGTTTACTTCCCACCTTTAACCACCTCGAGTTCATGGTATATACTAGTTCACTGTATTCATGGCTATGCGGCCCAACGCTCGCTAAACCTTTTTAAAACCAAGGAGGTTACACCCAGCGAGTATAACGTACCAACCCTTTCTTGTCAGATCGTGCTCAATGTACATGCCAATAGCTGCTAATGGGGATCGCAGCGTGCGCGATAAAGGCCGAATGCTCCTGTCTCTCATTCCCCCTTAGCAGCCATTAGCATGTGCATTGAGCACTATCTTTTATTGTTCAAAAACGCACAGAAGAGATCTCTCACCGGAACCACCTTGGAGGTCAAAATCGTAAGGACCGCTATTTCGGGTATGTGCCACTGGTGGTTACGTACTACGAGGGACGCACAAGCCACGCCAGAAGGAGCTTCGCCCCTAAAAAGGAAGGCATGGAGGTTAACCAGATACTAGTATCCGGTATGCTACCCTACACTGGGTTGGGGAATAAGGGTGCATACCCTATTCTCAGTGAAATAACTTTATTGAAGTTCTAAGGGGCTCATTTCCCCCCAAAGGAATTCATTTTTATCGAACACACTTTGTGTCGCTAACCTTAAGCTGATATTTTGTCAACAAATCTAAGGATACCCACTGCTATAGTCTGTTGGATCAGGTTCTCTACTGCTGCCCCGAAAGACGCAGAATCGAATAACAGCCAAGGCGGCCACATTACGATAGAGGCGAAACGCTAAGGGCTCATGTTAGTAGATTCAGGTACACGTTAACGTATTCCAGGAGGCTGAAATTTTCAAAGCTCTTCACAACAGTGTTACTCATAATCATATCGTGGCTTTGGGACATAAAACCTAAACAATTACTATTATTAGTCCTAACAACTAAAGGGGTCATTCTTGTCAATCCCTTTTATTCTTAACAGAATTACACGTTTTAGTCCTTTTGCTTACTACTTAGAATGTTATTGCATAAGGATACAAAAAGGGCACTTTACAGACACGTTCACCCTTTTACATCCATTACCGACTCGAAGTGATCCGTGAATGACGCTGTAGCAAGGGACGACACGCATGATCACGGCGCAAGTTTTCGCCGACTCCGTGTGCTCCGTGGTTGTGAAACAAATTACAATGGAACACCAACAACAAAATCGCGCATTTCGGACACAGTTAGAAAGAAGCAAGCAGCGTACGCAGAGAGTCTCCCACTAACTTCGCGCAGCGCCAGCACTAGGAACTGAATAAAACGAAGTGACCAGTTTTATGCCTATAGGAAGGAAACATCATAAAGTAATACCTGTGGTACTACGTCACGAAATCACCATCTAATAAGATGGTGATTTCGACTATAGTTCGCTCCAGTTCGCTATACGGCGACTATCGTAGTAACGATAGTCGCCGTATAATATATGCTTACGAAAATTCCGATTATGTGGTGTTCTTTAACCTGAACTGTTGTTGCACAGTACGCGCGCCTGTTGCATTTCGCTTTTTTCGAAATGTGACCACCGTGATCAGAATCGAACCCGCGACCTTCTGATCGGCAGCCGTGCAGCGTTACCACCACTCAGCCGCGCCGGAACGCAGCTGTACACGCCATTAATACGGAAAAGTGTTGCGCTACCCGAAGACGTGTGTCAAATGTTGGATGTATACGTTTCCCGTCGTTTCCGGGAAAAAAAGCGTTAAGGAGAGTGTCCATCTCTCAAAGTGTTAGCAGCACTAGGAAAAAAGAAAACTCTGCGTGAAGCAGAAAGGGTGACAAAGTATCTTTGACAGAAACAAACTGAGAGAGATGAAAAATTGCATGGCCCGCTATTTTCCTCAAGTCATGCTTACGACTTCCTTTTTCCCCCTTCTCATCTCACACCCTGTAAAAAAGGCTTAGCGGTTCTTTCCAGGCCTTTTTTTTTTTTCTTGCGGCGCCATCTGTTTGTGGAAAGATTTCGATGGGACGCGGCATTTTCATAGGCGTTTTCAAAACCGCCCGATGGCCAACGCCCAACCGCGAAGCGATTATGGCACCACGTGGCCAGGCCACGTGACACGGCTTCCGACGGCAAAGAGAGAGGAGAGAAAGAGGGCGAAAGAAAAGTGGCGGCGAAAGTGGCGACAGCCGATGGCAGGGAGCCCGAGTTCAAGGCGCGCGCTCCTCGGAGTTACACAACAAGCGCTTCAAGTGCGCGCTCCGCGAGTTGTTTCGCGCGTCGGTCGGCGTCGCTCTCGTCGAATGGGCAGGCTCACCGACAGCGCGCTTTGAGTCCGCCTCACTAGACCGCGCAGTGCGCGGATCGACGGAAGCGCAATCGCGCGAACCGCATCCGGACACAGTGAAGTTTCGGTTACCGGTTCGGCGGCGAGCATCAACGCGTCCTCACTGTTCTGGTGTGTCTGTGCATTACTGATCGTTACGCCTGGCAGCAGCGTGCACCGGATTCTTAATTTTGGTGGGGTTTATATACACTCATCCACTGAGGAAGTAACTCACCAGCTTCCCGGTTAACTCGTAAGTATTTCGAGATTTTTTTCTTCCTGTTAACTAACGTTTCAATGACGTTACTATTCCTGCTGTTAGTTTTTTTTTTTCAAACTTTGAACTTTGAACTTTTTATTTTCCAAAATACCATCATTTGGGATGCCGAGGGCCGGGGTCGAAAGCCTCTTCACGGGCTTAACTAGGACCACGACCCCGTACAAAATGTCAGGGATAGGCGACTGTACATTATAGTATGAAATAAATCAGACAACAACTATGTCGCTCAATTAGATCTGTAAAGGAATGCATAATAGTACTGTGAAGGAATGTATAAATATTTACATATGAACATATATAGACAGAAAGTTCAAGTGAAACAGATCGAAAAAATAAACCTTTAAAGCAATGTACCAACTTCAACTTTGATAATCACATAAAAGATCACTGAGAGTGTACAAATGAAAAATGAAATAGAATGGCATTACAAAGGTAGGACAAAAACGCATCTTTAGCAATATTTTTACAGTGTTAGTTTATTCACATGGAACGGCAATAGAAAGCGCAGCATCTCCTAGCCGTAGTTCGTGCGCGTGTGTGGAAGAAACCACGTGTGAACATGACGAGTGTTATAAAAAAGGATCTGCCAGTTTATACGAGCAAGTGTGCCCAAAAAGTTATCACTTTTCAGTCCTGCGTAATAGCGTTTATTGCTACTTATCCTAGTACCTGGCACTGTATCTGTCTTAACACTCTTGTTGGAGCTTTCTCGGTACCTTGTTCTGTCGTCAACTATGGCATACCCTTTATTTTTGCTGCATTCTTTTACCAACCATTTTATGAAGCTAAGGCAGGCTAGTCATCAATCGTTTTCAGAGGCGTATCTAGGAGGTGGTACACAGAGACCGTGACCATTTTTTTTACCATGGCATAGAGAGCTAAAATGGCCATACCAAAGGTGTGCCTTCCCTGAAATCAAGGAGCCACCCCCCCCCCCCCCCTTCTCTGAAAAAACTTTTGGGCTACGCCCCTGATCGTTTCCTACATACAACTACATACAAATTAATGGAGGAGCTATTTTAAAATCGGGTGGTGTAACCACTGATTTAGGACTTTTCATATGTTTTTTGAATAGTTGATTTTGGTAAACCGACTTTCGGAGAACTTAGGAACAATTGGAAGTTATACTATGCGCTTTCTAATAAACTTTCCTTGTGCAAGTTCACGAAATCAATCACTCTTGTCGAAACTTCTCTGCAAGAATGACAAAGGTTCATGGTAAGACATAAAAAAGGGCGCTATGTGTAAAGGTGGATGGTATAGATGATGGGAATGAGAAACCTCATAGATGGATGGTAAACATGATAGGAATGAGAAAACCTAGACAGAAGGAATCAGATAGAGCCTTGTTAACGCAGGTGGGTCTCCACTGGAGCGAACTAATAAGAATGAGTTAGTTTTGTAGTGAACGGCATTGTAAGTGATTTTGATTAATTTTTATTTATCTGCTATGTGACACATTACGTACATGACTAGGCGGAAAACTAATGACGATATTTTCTACAAGTAATCAAGGAAGAACGGGACCATCAGCATAAACTTGAATGTTGAGGCCAACGTTCTGCGGGACATTATAAATATTAATTTTAAAAATAAATTGAAATGGCACCGTCACTCTTTTCTTCCCTTTCATAAGTTTTCCTGGGTGCCTTGTCTTGCACGTTGTTATAGCAATGCTTTCTGAGTGGTATGGTAAGAAAGATATTTTATTTGTTACATTGAGACTTTCGTGTCAAGCTTTTCGGAGCTCTATTTGCGTTAACTTCTTTCTTTGAAAACTTGATAATTTCGAAGAAATGTGACGGTAATAACTAGTCCAACTTTTTTCTGACAAGGAAGGAAGGAAAATTGGAGGAAGAGAACGGCAGGGAGCTTAATCAGCCTATAGGCAGCCGGTTTGCTACTATTCACCTCATCGCTAATCACCCTAATTGTGTATGCGTCATCACAGAAGAAACCCAACGCGGAACCAAATATGTATTCACGATCGATAACGACTGCGCGATGTGCTGGCAGTAATCCACATGACACCATCACATCATTACTTTTGCTTTGCGTCAAATCCCACGCTCAAGCATTCAAATAAAGACTCAAAGGGGGGGGGGGGGGCTTCAAATAATTAAACTTTATTTTTATTGCTGAAGATGGGTAAGTTCACCGACTTTTCTTTTTCTCGGAGTGAAAATACATTTTCGAATAAAAAGTTAAACTTCCCAGTAAGTTCTATCGGCATCAGCATCACGGTTCATGTTTTTTTATCGCTTTGCGCGAGAAACATCATGTGAACATGGCAGGAAGTCAGTCTGTGACTGCACCGTTGGTCCGAGAAGGATCCCATGTTAAATAATTTATTATGCATACATTTTTTTCATGCATCTTTACCCTGCGTATTCATCATCAGTCAGCGCTAGCACTGACAAATTGCAGTCGTGATTTATTTCCCTAATTAATAATAACATGCACATCACCCGAAATCATTCTTGCATGGATACAAACAAGTAGTAATTTTGCTATACAGTGGATCTGCAATCGGCTTGTACCTTTCGAGATTGAGCCGCAGTTCGCGGCAATATCAGCATGATCGAAGTGCCACTTCTTGTATCCGTAGGGTGCTGCATTGAATCTCACCGTACCAGTATTCCACGTGGACGGAAAGGTGCACGGATTAACTGATAGGATTCTGCTGGAAAAACTCTGAACCTGCGCAGTCGTCTAGCCACTTCAGAAGGACTAGAAAAGGCTCTGCGAGTAGCGTCGTCACCACATTCCCAGCAGTCCGCGGCAAAGTCAACATCATTCAAGCGCCACTTGTATCCGCAGGTTGGTGGCACTCCGTTCTCAAGTTTCTTCTGTAATAGCTTCACCACGGCTGCTGCTGGGCGACTGTGTATTTTGGTTTAATTTTTTTCTTTTTGAGAACTAGTAATTCCGCCCGATATTGAACTCGTGTAGGCATCCCTCGAGAAAAAATTTGAAAAAAGTTGGAGGAGCTCCTAAGTGGTCTAGCAGGAAGGCTCTAGAAAAAAATCAAGAGCCGTTGTATCGAAGGCCAAGGTTCGCACTGGGAGTAGGTGGAATTTTAGGTAAGAATTATGATGCAATCCTGAATACAGGATGACCCTATTGCTGGAAACAAAGCCGTGCTTATAAAAATTAAACATAAGAAGAAAACTGGCAGACCTTGATCAGCATTCCAGATTGAACAACGTTGAAATAAAGGGCGTCTCATGTAGTCAACGAGAAATATGCACTGCCATTCTCAAGCAAGTTGGGCAGGCAGTAGGCTGTCTTGTCTCGACTAATGACATTGATTGTATTCACCGTGTTGTTGCAAAATCTGGTGAAAAAAAAATATCATTGCACGTTTCGTTTGTCGCAAGAAGTGAAGTAAATTCGTTAAGAAGGCGCGCAAACCACGGATCCCCAATCGGCTTCTAAGGAGCGACTGATCAGGCTGTACGTGTAAATGATCACTTCACAATCGAAAACAAGAAGCTGTTTTCTAAGGCCCTTGCATGGAAGAGAAGAAAGGAATGATACTTTCTCTGCACAGAAAAAAAATTGTCACATAAAAACGAGTGGCAGCATTATTTCACATACTAGTTGAATCAGATCTGCACATGTTCACGTAGATCTTTTTTTTCTTTTCGGCTGTGGCCCCGCCGCAGTAGTCTTGTAGTCAAAGTACTCGGCTGCTGACCCGCAGGTCGCGGGATCGAATCCCGGCTGCGGCGGCTGCATTTTCGTTGGAGGCGAAAAAGTGGTAAGCCTGTGTGCTCAGATTTAAGTGCACGTTAAAGCATACCATGTGGTCAAAATTTATGAAGCCCTCCGGTACAGCGTCTCTAATAATCGTATAGTGGTTTTAGGACGTTGAACCTAACATAGCGATTGGTCCTTTTGGCTGTGTTTATGAAATGCGACCTAAAAAAGAAAATTTGGCTTCACTTTCGCCCGCCGAAGTTCGGTCTTTGACATTTGACAACAATCGCTGTCTCGTTCACTTGAAAGCAAAACGCCTTCAGCGTAATCACGTTAATATCGGTTGCTTTCTTTCCCTTCAATTCCACTTTCTTTTGTATACATCACCGAAACCTGGCTTTGTCATGATGAATCTGCGTGTTCGAATTTCCATCTTATCATTCACAATACCGTCACCGCTCAAATGATTGTCATGGAGGATCACCTATATTTCTTTACGATAATATGCCCTACACTAGAAGACGTGACTTTTCTAAACTTATTGCGAAGTGTGAGTTGGTGTGGGTTGAACTAGATCATTCAGTTGTATTCATTGATTGTGAATAATTGTTTTGGACTGCATATACCGCTCGCCATCGTCCTGTTCATGAAAATTTATGATTAATCTCAATCACATTTTCAACATTTTATCTTCAGAAAATAAGCATGTTCTATTTGTAGGTGACATTGACATCAATTTGTCAGATGGCTACAGTAGGCTGTGCGTAAGCTAAACTGATTTTTTTTAATGAATTTAGTTACGAACAACTCATACCTACACCGACAAGATGTCCTCTCTCTATGGAACAGAAACGCTTCTAGACCATGCATTGACTAACATCACTCCCACACCTTGCTCTGGAGCCATTATTACTGATATTAGCGATCATCATCATATTTTCGTCATGGAATAGCTCGGATACTCAGCCAACTTACACGATACTTAGCCAACGTACCCAATTAATTGAACACCCGCTTGCCTCGCAAACGACCCGATTTCAATCTCCACTGACATCCAAAATTTTCTATTACTTTTTTGCATCTTTCTTGATTTTTCGGTCACCCAAAGATGCTCGATTTTTTGTCACAACCAACCACGCCGACGCCAACGCCGCATTTTCTGCGAAACGAGATTTTCAACGCTATCGCGTTAAAACGGCGCCGGAGAGGCGTCGCGCCGGTACATACCGGACATGTCAGGCCAGCACGCGCTGTGGCAGCTGCAGTTTTCTCCACTGCCCCCCTCCCTGCACGCTGGCACCACCGCGCTTTCTTCGTAAAAAAAGACAAAAAGAAAACCCTTTCATGTCACGCTGTGCCACTGTTTAGATGCATATATCCAGCTCTCCCGCTTGGCGTGGCAGCTTGGAAATAGTGCTGCTTATTATATGCGAAGCAGCACTTTTACTCACGGGTGTAACGCCGTACGTAAGTGCGTCCGTACGAACGCGCCGTGAACGCGTTCCCGTCATCGGACGTGTTGCAGCGGTGCCAAGTAGGTCACACCGCAGCTGCGCGTTGACGTCACGCTCCCCCGCACGCGTCCCTTGCAAGTGCGTGCTGACTTCTCTCTCTCTCTCTCTCTCTCACCCGCAGCAGGCTCGTCATAGCTGCTGGCTCCTCCACCCGCTCACAACACACTTCTCTATCGCTTCACCCTCTCCACCACCCGCAAAGGCTCGACTTGATTAAACCTACACTAAACACAACCCACCTTCCTTGTCTTTGCGTTTCAAAGAAACATTAGGGTGTTTTAGAATAGCGCACCGAGATCCATTGAGGTATGGTCACTGCCACAGCGCATGCGTCGTACGCGAGCCGCTGTTAACATTCGCGGCCCGCTCGGAGAAAATCCGAAATAGCGAGTGGCGTGTTCGGGCTGCATGCGGCCCGCGAACGCTGGTGTCGAGGTTATATGTAGTTTCCGTGAATTTGAGTTTGCGGGGCAGCTAAAGTTCCTAGATTGTTCCCCAAGACAGGCAAACGTTATTCTAAATCTCATATTGTGCCCGCTATGCCCGCAATGCCTGCAAACGTTATTCTAAAACTCCCTATTTACTTAACCTTTACGTTTATTGAAACAAACGTTTCAAATAGCTTTACGAGTAAACCCTACAGCTAGTTTCACTTCAAACAATTTTTCCAGCACCCGCGTCAACGCCCGTTTCAACAGGGTCAACGTCATGCGCACCGCGACTGCTTCGCGTCCCATCAGGTTCCCTTTGGGGAGATGGTTCATATTTTTATAACTCATAAATGTGGTTATGTTCACTCACTCTCTCATGCATTCACAAAAAATGGCACTCGCTACCTAGTTTTATATGCAATATTTTATTTTTGCTGAGCTTTCTACAAGCAGAATTTTATACTGTACGTAGAAGCGCACCACTTCTATGTGGTTCGTTATTGAGTACATGACTGAGAGTGCAGGCACTCAATAAAACATGGTTGGTCGTTCCGTCATCGTAATTGGTGTAACATGAAGACGAAACGTTTCCTTACCGAGTACATTGATTTAAGAGAACTAACACAGAATCTGTTGGTCTTTGACAGCTATATAAAGCTCCGCTTTTCATAAATTCATACGCGTTGACGCTTACTGATACATGTGCATCCCGACAACATTAAAGGAACTAATCATGGATTCCATGGTCAGGATACATTATTACACTTTGCCAACAGTACTGTGAGAAGGCTGTGGTAGATATAAAAGGCGTGATTTTCAAACCTGCGAACTATGTTACTGTAGCGCCGTAGATAGCGTGCACGGCAAGCTGGTGTCGCTGACCAGGAGGTCATGGTTATGACTTCCTGCTCACGGTAAATTTTCTTTGCTGAACTCGTTATTTTATTGCGATAGCAATTATATGGACACTCTCAGCTGGATTTTGCTGCCGGCGTCATTCACCGAGTATATATATATATATATATATATATATATATATATATATATATATATATATATATATATATATATATATATATATATATATATATATATATATATATATATATATATATATATATATATATATATATATATATATATATATATATATATATATATATATATATATATATATATATATATATATCAAAACGCAAGAAACAAAACAAAATCATCCAGACAAAGACTTCGGCGCACGAAATCGAACCTCCGACCTCTGAAGTGTGAGGCGAATACTTTATGTGAGTGAACGCCGGGACTATTCACTGCCGGATAATGTTCTACTTCGCAAGGAGCCCGAAAAATGGCGCTACCAACTTTGCCCTGGTATGCCCCGGCTCCCTTCTCGGTGTAGGAAAGCCCCGTAATGTAGAAAAGAAGCGGCGCTCATTTATCGTCGCCACAACATCCTCGCCGCACTGTCAACCTCCTCCCTTATCACTCCCTTTTTTCGCGGCGTCACTTTATGCGTGTCGCCTGATAACCCGGTTTTCTCAGATTTGGAAACCGTCGCCCACGTGCCAGATGTGCTTTGTGGAATTGGCCAGCAGCCCGCCATGGTCCTCAGTCAGGCGAGCCATCTATCGGCATGCCACGAACGAGAACATAATTGGTCCTTCCTCGCCAAGCGCTCGCTTCGCGGTGTTCGCTCACCTTAGGTATTCTTGCACCGTGCCACTGAGCCACGAAGAAGCACCTCCTTCAACGTTCAAACGGCAAGCTATTTATATATGCCACTCACCACTGGCGACAGGCATTTCGGAGGAACTACTACTGTGTTTTCAGCACTACCAGCGAGATGGCGCAACGAGCACGCGTCGCCAGATCGTCACGACGCTGTGGCGCGTACACTCATCTCCCTCGCGTACTTTGCCCCGCAAAGAGAGGACGCTCTCGCGCGCGCTTGCTTATCTCGCGGTGGCGACAATCGTAAACCTTGGTCTCTCACCCGAAGAATTCTGTTGTAGTTATCGGGCGCACGATGGTCACTGCAGTCGTTGCACCATCTCCGTTTGCGAAAAGGGCGCGCCTTTCAGACACAGTGAAGTAACAACTGAGACGCTTAATTGCGTTCATCTGTAACTGTGAGTATGTTTCGTGCGTCATTTGTGCGTGAGAAACGTGGGGCCATTCTACTTGCCATTCTTCGCGTGACCTTTCAATTTGTTGCTATCGCGTTCATTGCTTCGCCTTTGGGGCAAAGCTGTGACTTTTTTAGACGTCATTTCCGTGACGGAAGTACGTCACTGAAATCTTGGTGAACCCCGGAATAAAACATTTTCGTAATAATATTTTAAAACAGCCAATGTTACGCGTACAGTCATCCGTTTCCTAACGACATAATTCAGGCATGTATCGAGAACCAAACCAGGCTAGCCATTCAGAAAGCGATACACATGAGGCCCGGTTACCTTCTTCTTGAAGGTGAATATCCTTCTTGAAGGCAAAGCTCAATCATCCTTCAATATTGGTTGTATGTTACTGCTGCAAGTACCGAAAACAATTGTCTTTAAATTTTTTGTGTGTCTGCTTATTTGCTAACCTAATGTATGCACTGCTTATTTTCTTCAACACAACAATGCCTGCCTTTTCTCATTCAACTTTGAACATGAAGTAAAAAGGCACTGCGTCAAGTATTTTGCTATACTTTTTCAAAGAATGTGAGATGAATGTCTCTCGAACATCCAAATACACATTCAGCTGCAATGCAGAGCTACTCGTCACGCCATTGGCATTGCAATAAAGGAGGAACCGTAACTGCATTTCCCAGAAACTCGTCCACACTTAAACCGTGATATATATTCAGTGCTTTCAGTCGTCTGCCTGGGAGTTTCGAGCGACGCGCCTCCTTTGTGCTGGCGAAATGCTCCTCCTTTCCAAACGCTCCCGTACACACGCATATACATACATGCAATAACATAAAGAGTTTATTACTATGCAACACACTCTTCAAATGACAAGATGAAATGTCTTGCACTGCATGCTTAGTCTATAGAATTAGTTCATACACAGCTGCGAGAAAAAAAAAAAGGTTTCCCAAAGCCTTCATGCAAAGTCAAAGATAAATATATATCACCCCCCTGATTCGACCGAATTCGCCATTGTTTTCATAGTGCACGTGAATATGATAGCTTCTATTCAGAGCATGCGTGTACAAAGCGGGAACGGTTCTCTTCATATATCGTTAGCGCTATACATTTTACGAATGCGTTCAATGACATCAGGTACTTTTGGATGTTGACCTGCGTTTTTAACTCTTTTAGAAGCCAACTATTAAGAAGTGTCTGTTAATGTATCAAATTACGACAACGTTACTTCAAGGTACTTAATATTCTATTGCAACAAAAATAAAAAGATAGTTGTTGAATTATGTGTCATAGTAACTCGTTCTAATTCAGTTGCAATTAAATATCTCTTTATTCTGAAGTCACTGATGCTTACTTTTGGCATAAATAGAATCTAATCTCAGGCTAGAAACGTAGTGCAAATTTATTTTTGGTTATGTCCAATGTGAGCAAGAAAAATTTTGCTTTTCACATTGCTTGCAAGAAGTGGCACATCGCACAACTCGTCAAACGTGGTAGTACCTTCAGAAAAGTGATCATATGTATGTGTACACTGCAAAGTGAGGTCAAATGAAGACAAATTAATCATGCAGGAGGTTCAATTGATCTAATGTACGATATGTGTTGCGATTTCTTAGCCTCTACCTAATGCAAATAACGAAAACAAGGGGTGTACACAAGTGTGTACAGCCGTCAGCACCTTTTACACGAATGCTCCACAGCGTGTCCTGCAGCGGTTTGATTGACGCTGACAACACGTACGTTTTGGTTCTGTTGCCAAGATGCTAACCATACATGCCGACATACTATCTAAGCCTATCGAAGAATTATCTCGGCAAAAGCGCCCAGCACTTCGTCACTGGCATCAATAAAAGTAGCCCTGGCCACGCGTCGAAGTGTTCGTGTTAAAGGTGCTGATGGCTGTACATAACGTCTGAAAGGGTTAAACCAGCACAACATACTCGTAGTTGATAGGCGTTCATTACCAATCGCTAGAAATTTATGACCACCCTACGTAAAATCAAGCAAAGGAGACACCCATGAGATTTTTCGGAGAGCTGCCCAGTCAGACGCACGTGCCTGAGGGCAGTCAAATATGCTAATTTTTAAGCCACTGGTATAATAGTCCCCTTACCTAAACCTGGATATGGCTGAGCTTTATTAGTGGGTTCGAGAGAAGACATTCACATGAATTATATTTTAGTGAGCCTAGCCGTGGATTCAGGTTTGTTCTTCGTGTCAGAGTATGGCTTTTCGTTGCGTATTCAGAAAGTTACTACACAGCCACGGCCTATCCGTCATGTAATAGAGGTTTTCATACCGTGACGCTCTGCCCCCTGTAGGTGTATGCTTTTGTAACGTTTGCTTTAGTGGAATAGAAGAAGTACGTCAATGTAAGTTCTTGTGTGCTAAGAAAGGTTGGTGCTACTACATCTTACATCATACTCCCCCTTCCTATTCCCACAGCGTAGGGTAGCAGACCGGGCATGTGCCTGGTTAACCTTCCTGTCTTCTCTCTTGTTGTTCTTGTCCTCCTCCTCCACAGCGACAGCGCTTTTGGAGCTTGTCAACACGTACAAAAATAAGAGTCCGGCCACTACAGGGCACTATAGGGCAGTCAGTATAGCGAAACCACTATAGGGCAGTCAGTTTTAGGGACAAGGAGTGGAAAAAAGCAGTGAAGCTGAGAAGGGTTTTAGACCCAGGCCAGAATGTCTTAAGCCGTGTAAAAAAATGGAGGTATCACCTGGAGCGAAATTCTTCTTCTTTAAAGTGCACACTGGAACCTTGCCCATGAAAACGTGGATGCAAAAAAAAAAGGCTTATTCTTTTCTTGGGGAGATGATTGTCTTCTCTGCGAAAATCCGGAAACAATCAAACATGCTTTCCTTGACTTCTGGGATGCAGTCTTTTTCTGGGATGCTCTACAAAGGACATTGAAAAAGGACCTGTCTCTTGATGTTTATGGCATCAAACTTCTTCCAGTATCAAATGAAGAAGGAATATCTTCCGACCTAGTTATGTTACTGGAGCCTGCACAGTATATGGTAATCTAGAATTGTGGTGCGCCATGCTGATGTCAATGCATGTACGGTTCGGCAATACTTCTTTCAATCTGTCTGTTCATTCCTGGAATCACAGAAAAGTTCATCAAGATGTGCCCGAATGGTTTCATCTAGTAGAAAGCCTTCTACAGATGAGGGAATTTTAAAAAGCCTGTTAGCTTTGACGCTTTTCAATTATTTTATTTTGTTCATTTTTCTCTTTGTTTGATGTATATTTTTGTGAATGTTGTATGTACACAGGCAATAAAGAAAGAAAAAAAGTTAGCCAAGACCCATCTAGGTTGTGTACACAGCAGTGCGAAAGAAAAAAAATCATCGCACATTACCCCATATGAGGTTACAGTGCTGCTTTCATAATGCCACACTAGTTTCTCAAGTTTTATTAAACCCACATTACACTTATAAGTGCTGCCTCGTGGAAACCACGCTGATAGTCTAAGAACCATGGAGATAATCTTGGAACAGGCCAACTCGGGCGCTATCCCACAATTCGAGCCGCGATGCTGAGTGAGGGTCAACGAACCTCCCACCACCAAATCCAAGTATGCTAGCCACTCGAACATTGCGGGTGGGAGCAAATAACCGTGGAACATTCCGATGTGATTACGCGGACAACGCGAACAGTAGAGACTCTTGTGCAGCTCACGTGCCTGCTAGCGAGAAAACTGGAGTATTCGATGGCACATGTATAAATGTCGATGCGCATCGCCACTTGTCAGTTATATCGACAGCCGATGCACTGTTCTGCGCTACAAGTGGTAGTTCCCGGACACAAGTTCGGCCGTAACTGATGCTGTGTGAAGCGATGAACCGGTCTCGACAACTAGAAATTGAGCCATTGTTGGTGAGACAGCAGTGTAGAGGCAACAGTGTCAGTAGGACGTAGGTAGAACTCACGAGGCCATTGTTTCATAACTTCTCGCTCCGTGCGCCGAGACTGGCGCGCCGTGACGTGGCCGTCACAGCAGACAGTCGTTGAGAGCCCCAGCAGAACCGAACGCTCTGCCAATGCCCGCTAGAAAGTAGCTCATCGGAAATGTGAACTGCCGATTGTACGAACAGGTACACGCCGTACCTTGCAGGAACGACGTTTTTCAGTTTCTCGTCTCGTTCCTGCTTTATTGTGCAGCGAACTAAGCGGACCACGCTTGCGCGGCGTAAAGCGTGTTTAGTTCCACTCCCTCTGCCATCTTGCGTTCTTCCCGCCACGGTGGTCTAGTGGCTAAGGTACTCGGCTGCTGACCTGCAGGTAGCGGGATCGAATCCCGGTCGCGGCGGCTGCATTTTCGATGGAGGCGAAAATGCTGAGGCCCATGTGCTCAGATTTGGGTGCACGTTTAAGACCTACAGGTTGTCGAAATCTCCGGAGCCCTCCACTACGGCGTCTCTCATAATCATATGGTGGTTTTGGGACGTTAAACCTCGCATATCAATCATCTTGCGTTCTGCCACTGCATGCTTTAATCGGTCTGTGGCGACCACTGCGACAAACCTGCGCAGATTCTCTCTCATCACTGGATAGCCCGGCGTGACACGGCCACTTGCTTCGACCCGACTCCGACGCACCATCGCCGCCTTACACCCGTCACCAGCAGCCGGCCAGAGCAAGCCGACACCTTTTGTGTTCAAGGAGCTAGCATCGCGCACGCACGCTTTCCTGCGCGACGACTCGTCCACCGGCCTTTCCAGCCACCCTACAGCGGACCCTACATCGTTACATCCATCGCGACGACAAGAACTAAGCCTTGTGACTGAACGGGAACGACGTCCGCGTCTCGATTTACCGATTCGAGTCCTCATACATCGCGGCGAATGAACCGAGCGGCGTCACTCCTTCCACTGGCGTCCTTCCACAGCCGCCGAGGTTGCAGCCAGCTTCTTTCATGACTCGCTCTGGACGTCTGGTACGCTTCCCAAATTTCTACGGACTCTGAGGGCTCGGCACTTCGCGGGGGTTGATGGGGCGACCACTGCGCACAAACCACCAAGGCACCAACGCAATTATGTCACAAGGTCCACAGAAAAAAAGTTCTAAATTCATATGATGAAGCGTACAACCTCATAGTCTACGCTAAGATAAAGGATACAGCACAATTATAAAACTGTAACCAAACACGTGATCGGCGCAGACATCCAACGGTATATCAAAAATAAATGTTCTCAAAGCTTTTGTCATACGCCTGGAATACAACGCGGTACCGCTAGACGAGAAGCGCTGCTGACGACGGCAGTGAGTTAGGTGCAATGATGTAATATATAATGTTGTTATAGGCATGTAATATAATCAATTTACGCAAGTATAGAATAAACTGAAGATAATTTCAAGAGGCCTTTGTCGTGTGGTAAATATAATATAGGCCAAGAATTATGACAACTATGTGCGCCCATGAGTGGGAAAGAGGAGCTAATGAAACAAACAATAAAACGAAATCGCAAACATCTAAATTTAAAGGCAGTGGCACGTCTTTTCATTGGCGTGGTGGCAATCAAATGAGTTTATGCGTGATGTCTCTACGCGTGAAGAAGAACTTAGCTGCAATGCAGGTGGCTCAGCTTCACTCTTTAACGACACTCTCTGATGATTGAGCTCACACCTTCGCAAAGTGCGAGAGAAGGACATAGAAATGTATTCCGCAACGCTTTACGTGTTTAACGGCTAAGGAAGAGCAGCGGAAGGAGGAGTTGTAAGCACTGTGCGCCAGAACGTCGCTCACGGCAGCAGGCTCTTGCCCACGAAGAAAATAGTCTCGGCGACTAGGCCATTTTTCTCTTGGTGATTACGCTATCGCGTGCATCCAAGCAGCCACTCAGAACGCCTGCTGTTGTGTGGTAAAACCAATATTCTCGCCAGTCCTCGGAACTTCACTTCGCTTTTCTTTCCCACATAAATAGAACGTTCTTTTTCTTCGAGCGAGAGATAAGCGCGTCGGCTGCCTCCCCGTCTGCTTTCTCGTATGGTCTGAGTGATATTGTCCTTGAGCAGCGCGACGTCAGAAAGCGCTGTGATGATTCCCAGCACAAAACATCGGACAAAAAGATTTTTTTAGTAAAGGTGGCTGTTCATTCAGCTTGCCTATACCGTTCTTGTCCTTATTATTTTTTTTTATTTTCATATTCTAATGTGAGCTATATAATGCGTTAACCGTTATGGCCAGACTGGTATCGCAGAATACGAAAAAGTTGAAGATTAAGGTCAATCTGAAAGGATGAAAAACCGAACGTAGTGAGATGACGGCCTCGACGCCTGTCGACGTGCACCAATGTTTCTCGACGCGTTAATATATCACGTGACGTAAGGTATGTGTTGTGCTTTCTCACGTGCAAGTTACAGAACACCAACACTGAGAATACCGTTGGCTTTACGAATTTGCCGTGTTCACATGCATAACGGTACACGCGTCTAAGCATAGATGTGAAGACGCAGCGGCGATCAGAAAGTAAGAGTTACCCAGCCGATGAGAAAGGTCTGCAAGGTCATTGCGGGTGACTTGAACACCGAATGCAGTGAGCAATGCAGTATCTGTTTGTTCGCATCGGCAAGGCTTCCACTTCTGGAAGCCATGCTTTTCTATTCCGCCATGGCTGCTCCTTCTTTTTCACAGGACGTAAAACTCATCAGCGTTATTGCAATTTTTTTCTCATTTTTTTTTAGTTCTATCATGCGCCTTCAGGAACAACCGCTAGTCTGTTTATTACAATGTTCTCCGTTTTGTTATTGGCTCAAAAGGTAGTATCAGTCACTAATGCTTACAAAAAAATTTCTTCAAGTGCTGGCACCGAAATGCAGGGTAGTAGATAAATTTTATATCTTCGTAATTACTGCGCCTATTTTAATGTGGCTTCTGTTGCAAATTGAGTAACTCCTGAATTTCACGAGGGTCTGGTATGCGTCGAATAAATGCCGGAGCGCAGTACACGTGGCTCAGTTACACACGAACACACGTGCCGCCTCAGTAAGTTTACGTGAGCAAGATGTCTATGAAGTGTAGGCGCAAAACTGAGGAGCTGTCTATGCCATGGATACGGATGTATGCTTCGCAAGTCGCAATAGGTGGCGGCACTTTGTAAGATGGGCTTTGCCCACACTAGCCAGCAACCATGCATCCAAACCCTAATAATATTACACTTCTATTTTTTTTTTCGCTGCCTGTTTCATTCATTCAATGAAATCGTCAGGTGGGCCACGTGGTTTTGAGTGACAAGTGACCAACTTGTGGTTTAATTAATAATTTAGTATATAACAAGTTAAAGATCCCGTATTTTAATGTTTACGTCTCTCCAGCTCAAACGCTTCTTACCATTCTAGTCAACTGGCAGTTACCATGGTTACAAATAGATTCGGCACGGGGAATTCACTCATTTCCACAAGAACGACACAGATTAGTACAAGCGCTCACCGTTTCCTCGGTTGGTCTTTGTGAGCATGCATTGATTTTCCACGATAAATTTATTTGTAGTGATGGTAGACCATCTAGCCCAACAAATTGTCATTCTGGTTGGTTTTCGTTTCGTACCATCATGTACCACCTGGAAGCTAATGTTAATCATCAATCTGCGGTTCAAGGAAGTAGTGTGAACTAAGATCCCTACAGTTGAAACAAAAAAAAACAAATATTGTTGATAAAGCAATACGTGGATGGTATGTGCCTCACGTGTTCGTGTCCATGATCCACACGGGGCTGATAAAACTCGAAAGACCCCATTTACATACGAAGCGAAACCACGTATTTGTATCCTGGGAATTTTCTCGTGTGTTTCCCATTGTTTGGACGACAACGGTATTCTCCAGGGGTGATATCCAAACTCCCTGTTTGTCGTCCCTGGGTGGCTGCACGTGAGCCCAGTTTCTCTGGAAAAGCAAAGGGGAGCGAAAACATTTGTACACATGAACAGTGCGAGTTGCCATTTCTCTATAGGCATGCCTGCAGGTGTTCATCAACACGTCCTCATTATCATAGCTGCTGTTTTCACGCGTAAACCTATAGGCGCAGCGTTGTTTCCACGGGAGTCCGTGGAGGGACGTAGGCAGTGAATGAAAATGTTGGAGAGAGAGTGAGGTAAGGGGGAAGGGAGAGCAGGTATTTACAAAAAATCAGACAAGCTGCCGTGAGCTTTAGCCAGGTTCTTCTAAATTGCCGAAAGAGGAGGAAGAAAGAATCGGGCAAGTGTCGCGTTGGCGGTACGAAGGCTGAGCTAACAACCAAGCTGTTGCAGTTTCCTTTCTCGTTTCTCTCCTCCGAATTAACCATAATTTCCCTTTCCAAATCGTTTTGTAGACCTATTCCATGTTTGCAAAACATAGGCGCTGTCTACATACTGAGGCGCTTGTATAGTGACGTCGTGGCGTGCAAAGCTGCCTCCGAGTAAGGTATATGCTACCTCTAGGTAGCTGTATATAACTGTATACAACTGTATATGCTACCTCTAGGCAGCATATATCGTTACGGAGGCAGCTACGAGGCAGCTTTCCAACTTCTTTGCTTGTTTTCACGTTATAATTCAGGGTAGTGGTGAGCTTTTGGGTGGACAAAGCCTGCGCACCATGGCGCTGCTAGAAGCTCCTCAGTGTTTCAACGGTGCATATACCATAGTTTACAAACATGCAATATGTCTATATTATATTATAGAATTCGTCACTACTTTATGGAACACTATGCTGCCATAAAAAAACGTGTCCGACAAGGGGAAACTATCTCCTCAATGCTATTTACCGGGTGCTTACAGGACGACTTCAGAATCCTAAACTAAGAAGAGTAAAAGAGAAGAGTTAATGGAGAGTACCTTAATAACCTGCGCTTCGCCGATGACATTGCATTGCTGAGAAACTCTGGGGACGAATGCAATTCTCGATTACTGAATTAGACAAGAAGAGCAGAAAGGTGGGTCTTAAAATCGATCCGCAAAAAAAAAATGACAGTAATGTACAAGTTCGGAAGAGAACAATGTTTCGAGATAGCTAGCATTGCGCTGGAAGTTGTAAAAGAGTACGTATACTTAAGATAGGTAGTAACGGCAGAGCTGGACCACAAGATTGAAGTAACTATCAGAATAAGAATGGGGTGGAGCACATTTGGCAAGCATTCTGATATCATGATAGGTAGGTTACCACTAGCCCTCAATAAAAAGGTGTATACAAAACAGCTGCATTTTGCCGGTGCTTACCAACGGAGCAGAATCGGGGAGGCTTAAAAAGAGAAGCTTATACGACGCAGTGAGCGATTCAAAAGGAAATGCTATGCGTAACCTTAAGAATCAAGAAGAGGACAGAGTGAATCAGGGCACTAACCGGGGTGAAGGATATCTTAGTTGAAAATTAAAAAGAAATGGACATGAGCTGGGCACTTAGCGCGTAGGCAGGACAACCGCTGGTCATTAGGGGTGACTGACTAGATTCTCGGAGAAGCCAAGTGGGTGAGGGGAAGCTAGAAATTTAGGTAGGCCGGAGAGGCTAGGACGTTTGCGGGTGTAAAATGGCAGCAGCAAGCACAGGACCGAGTTGGCTGGCGGAACATGAAAGAGGCCTTTGTCCTTCAATGGCCGTTGTCTGGCTGATGATGATGATATTAGACAAGGCTACTCTGTGCTTTACTCTCTCTCCTTCTTACCATCCTATTTATCCTAACTTCTTGTTGTCTACTTTTGCTGTACTGTATGCTATACGAAGGTATACGCTCGCCTATAACTGCATGGAGTGCTGAGCGGTTATGGCGCTCGTCTTCAGATTGTGGGTACGCGGCTTCGAATCCCGCATCACCAAGAATTTCGCTTTTTTATTGATTTCCGCGTGTGCTCTTTGAATCGCCCATCAAATTTATATCATCCTACACCTGACAAATTGGTGCGGGTGTTCTGAGAGTGAAGCACAAGACGACGACGGAAGTGAGTGCTGGTTCATGGTAATAACTTCTGTTCACGGCTTACAGTGCTTCTTCGAGCCTAATACACAGCTCTGCTGTTAATTTGATTCATTAACGAAGATGCTGAGTCAAGGGTGCTTGAATATGAAAGTATCTCACCCCAGTAAGAACGGCAAAAAAGAATTCGTTTCTTTCCAGAGTGGAATGCTTATATCGTTGGACCCACTGAAACAAGAGCCTGCCCGTGCTCAGTTAAAAATCAAACAAACAAAAGGACGTTTGTTACAATTAGCAAACGGAACATAGGTAGGGGTTATCGCTTGCTAATTATGCAAGGCTAAATCTGCCGGCTACCTACAGCATCCTGATCCTAATCCTAATCCTAGTGAATGACCTCTGATGTTCGCAAGTGGTAAGTAAATGGCACGGTTTTTCATGGTGGCTTTTTTTTCTTCTGTGCATGTGGACATATAATAACTATGCACATTCGCAGTTGGGGTAAATGGCTGATTTCAATACGTTATTAGGGGCCGTGTTTGTGACAAACACATTTTAGATATTCTAATAATATCGCTTTAGTGAGTGCTGATTCGCCGGTTAAGCAAAGGTGTGCAAGTAGTTGCTACAGCGGACGCACTATTTTCTACAGCGCCACCGTAACCGTAAATTGATCGTTTCAGAATATGGTCTCAGAAATCCCCCCCCCCCCTGCCCTCGGTCTGACATCTTTTCATTGCTGATGGATTGACACCATAAAGAAGTTTTACGGACAATTACGTTATGCTGCCTAGTGCAAATTCTTGGCACAGCTGTTTAGGTGTTTTGATTCTGTTTTAACTTGAGCAATCGCGCATGCGTCGGGGTTACACGGCACCGAGCGAGTGACAATGCTCTGTCGTCGGTCGCGTCAACGTAGCGTGGTGAACGTGGCGGCGCCAACTTACGTGCGCTAGACTATAAAGAGCCTATAAAGGGCCCCCAAACAACCTTTGAAAATGCAAAAAACGAGCGTGTTATCATCGCCTGGCATGTGCCGTTCTTCCAGTACAATTCGCGACGCCTGCTATCAGTTTACGTGACATCCGCAGCAGATTAGCTCTCGAGTGGTACATATTCAAAGAATCACAGTTATCGTCTCCTGCCCTGCTCTGCCATTCACCTGCGCGTCTGCCTGCCTCGCCTCGCATGACTTTCTTGTGCAATCAATTGATTTCACTTCGTTTCGTAAGTTTTCGACAGGTATAGCGAAGATAATAGTGAGCAGCCTAAAATCAAGAAATATTGATAGCCTTATCACCTGGTACTTACATCTTCCACGTGTTTTATGAAGAAATAAGTGACAAGGGCGCAAGGGCCCCTTAGAAAGTGCAGTGAAGCCGCGAAAGAAGCTACTATCTTGTCTTTCAACTCTAAGTGGTGTAGGCACCTTTTAATAGTCTGCAGAGCATCATTTCTTAAAGTGGATTTTGCAGAAACTATGGGTTCCGGGAACCCCTATCAAATTTTTTCCAGTTCGCACTTGTCGAGTCACTAATCAAACAAAAGGTGCGATCGATCTAAGGAACCTTTATTACACAATGCGATGCCAATAAGCAAATTCCAGTATAAACAGGAAACGTGTAAGCTGTGCTGTAAATCACGCCAGCAGCTCTATCCAGCCGAACAACCAAAACTGGCTGTGTGGTTAAGGTATTGCAATTAAAGGGACATTTAAGTCGAATAACAATTTACGTCGGAGTGAAAGTTGAATGTATGACATCTAAATTCAAGATATACTGAGGCAAATGCATGTCTAAAGATATACTAAAATGACTTTTTTTTTCACATTTTGACCATCCTACAAAGTGTCACTCATTCATCCGGGCATGCATGTTTTCTTTAACGCCCAAAACTAAAAGTGCTTGGAGAACAAAAAAGAATGAACGAGCATGGGCAGGCAGTTTGTCGCATGACCGTGCGTATAATATACTTTCCACTATAATTCATGCACAAGAGCGAGTAATTATTGACGGCGTTGCCAATGTGACAACAAGACAGGCTGCGTTTAAAATCTGCAGACATACATTGCTCAGGTGCTTCGCGATATTTCCTAGCCACTATCACCCGTGAAACCTGTCAGGTGTCTTGCACTCCGGCGTTTCGATATAAAATTATGCGCATGCTGCAGTACTGCTGCAATAGCAACAGAACAGTAGTGTCTGCGTCTGCTCGGTGACATGCGTCCTCGTCTATTTCACCCGTCAATATTGTTTTACAACGCCCGCACAGTGCACACTTTAATGACGTTACACTTCAGTACAGAGAAGCAGCGGTTACTTTACTTTTACAAGATCGAACGTGAATACTGTCATTTTACTGTGAAACATACTGCACTGCTTATACCTCACAATCCAAAGTTCGTAATAACACAAGTGGGTTTCTGTCCAAACTTTTGCGTAGTGTTCTTTATGACGTCTTGCCTCATATTTTACACAGTATCGTCCTGTCAGGTGCGCCTGACTGGTCAATTTTAAAAGCGATGTCTTCGACTACTGTAACGTCTATTTGGGGTGGCTGCTCTTCGATCAATAATACCAGTGCCACACAGTCCCTATTCATCGTGATCAGATCTTCTCCGGCTCGAATTTCTTGATCGCGATTGGCTCCTTTGCGTAAACTTCAAAAATGAAGCCAATCACTGCTGTGGAACTTTATCTTAGTCGGACTGAGTCACGATCGGCAGAGAACAGAGTGCACCGGTATGATTGGGACTTCAGTAAACAAGTTTCCATTCTCCACCTGTGCATTGTATGAGCCTATAAGCGGTGGGATTGCGTTGGCCTTGGGCGCTGAGCGACAACATTACCTGCAATGGCACCCCGGTTTTTTGCGTAATCAATACAAAAAAAATTTCGACATAAATGCCTGCCCACATTATGGCAGCTCATGCTATTTCGAATCTTTTAGTTAAGTAGACTCTTAATCAAATAGCCTCACATTTGAGACATTAATAATATTAATCAGGCTAAATATCCCAAAAATACCGTATGCATATGAGAAACGCCTTAGTGCCTGGCTCCAAAAATTGCGACCACCTGGGATTCTTTATCGTCCACCTAGATGTAAGCACACTGGCCTCAATCATTCTCGCTTCCAATGGAAATGCAGCTGTCGCGGCCATGGTTTGATCCTATGTCGTGGCATGCTCGATGAGTCATTTCGTTTTACCATTCCTATGTGCTTAACACATATGCCCATTTAACACACTTTATGCCCCCCTTCCCATTCACCCAGCGTAAGGTAGCAAACCGGGTAACCTCCCAGCCTTCCCTCTTGTTGTTTATCCCCCCCCCCCATGTGCTTAACAGGTACGCGTTTTAACACTCATCCAAATGGTGTATAGGTCACCGTTTTGTCCCAAATGTGGCAGGTTATCTTGCGTACCGCCTTGTTCGTCATATCTCATCGCTCTTTTTCTAGCGACAGTGGTCATACATTAGGTTCGTTCGCCAGACGCGGCAACTTGCAGTGTCTGGATTGCGCTCATAGCTACTTGCGCTCATAGCTACAGAATCGACTATATGCGACTCTGTATGGCGGAAAAACTTCAGGTTGGCTCCATGGCTACTTCCTGACTATTTTCACTTGAGCTTTGGTGCAGTAACGAGCCATTGTTCATAATGTTTCTTAATAAAACGTACTATTTATAGGCTGCTCCTTCGTACCTGCTCACATGTGTGCACGCGCCCTGCTACAATGTTCCTTACGCATTGAAGTAACAAAACACAACCTACGTCGTATATAGTTATATGTTGTTACGCCTGCGAGTCCACACCGAACGTCAATACCTCTGCAGAGGCAATCTGTGTCAAGGCCAGCGGTCGAACCCGCCTGACGCGATCAACTCAAGGACGTCATCAAGCGGCGGCACCCCTCTGTCACGCAACGCACGGCGAGTTCCCTCAGCCCACAAGCCCGTTGAAGCAATCGGCGCATTCTAGTCTGGTTAGTCTTACGCAATGCGTGTCGGCGTCACTCGTCCTTGGGTGCAACCACGCGCAGCGGTTCCCGATTCGATGAGTATGACGCGGCCCAGCGGCGGGCCCCATTGGAGGATTCTGACATCACGTCCAGCGGCGCTTCTGGTTGGACGTTGGTCACTCAAAAGATCCACCCGGTGCCTATGAAAGAGGCCCTGCGGCGTGTCACCGGCAGTAGACCTATGTTTCAGAGAATTTCCTCGTTGCTTCAAGCCCCTTTTCGCAGTCGGCGCGCCCGGTGTCCTTGGCAGCGGTGAGTTTCGTGGTGCCCTTCGTAACCTCGTCGGCGGTGCGCTTCGTAGGAGAGAGAAAAGCCGGCGGATGCATGTGAGAGAAGACATCTCGGCTCTTTGAGTCCCTAAGCTGTCGGCCCCAGTGCCGAATTTGTAACGCCTCTATTTCAATGCTGTACTTAAACTTTGCCTTAACTCACCATCGTCTCGTCCGCTCGTCTGTCAGCTCTGCACAGAAGCAGTCGCGAGCTGAGTAACACACTCTACCAAACGGCTGGTGACCGTGTCGGCAGAGTTCGGAGCTATAGCGCCTTCGGGACCGTGTTGACGTTGCTCCTTTGTAATAACGTGTTGCAAATGAAGGAAAAAGAAGGGGCGTTGGGCACGAGCGCGAGCCAGGGGCGCTGGCTCACTCAGTTGATCCCTTGACCTTCAACACAGCCAGAAGGTCGGTCCGGGTCCGGGTTCCCTCCTTCATTTCTCACAATCTGCATTTTTACCAACGTGTTACTAGCTCGTTGCTCATGCTGCCGCTCTCACATATCCCTCGTCGAAATGCATCTGCCCCGACTTGTGAGGAGCCTCCCAGAATGATGAGCTAGGGTGAGCTACTCCCCTTTCGCAGAGTACTGCAACCTACATGCCGACACGTCGACCCAACCCCACAAGTTCTGATTTGGGCACCAACAACGAGTAACTCCAGTGAAATGGACAGGCCGATCACCTGCGCAGTGAACACTCTCTTCCCGGGCAATCACCCCGCCTTCGGAGAACTGTTCTCAAAGAAAGAACTTCGCCCTTTTGTTGAAATGCGACCGATTACTATATACAAAAGGGCATACCGGTGCTATCCGGGCCCTTGTAAGAGCCTAGACCGCACTGACGAGCGACTGCTTTCAAAAAATTTTACAACTGCACTGTTCCAGGCGCTACTAAACCATTTCAATTGATTGTTTTGTGGGACGCGCCAGTTTTGTGGACAGGTAACTGGCACTTTCTACATAGTCTGAGCGTGCAAAATCAAAACGAAAAATGGCCCCGCTTTGAACATCAACCTTTCGATAGAGAAATGTGAGGCCGCCCGGCTCGGCAATCAGGATCTCAAGGGCCTTAGGGTCCTATAGTTGAATGCGTTGCGTTCAACTATAGCGTTGCTTACCTATAGCGTTGCTTACCAATGGAGCCCTGAAATAGGAGCTCGACCAAGTACTTTGAGGGGAGCAGGCCAATACAGGTCCTACACAATCACCTTTCTGAAACCATTTAGTGCACACCAGATGTTTTGACTACCACCATGACTACCACCCAGCCTTCTATGCGGATTCTGAACAGAAGTTTTTTAAAGTCTTCTCGTATGAGCTTGACTGAAAGAGAGATCTGCCGCAAAGTTAAGCTAAACTGTTTATCTCAGCAATATTTGACTAGCTTCAGCTCTCATCTTGTATATTATGAGCTTTACTACTTAAATTTGATATGTGACTAGCTTCAAGTGCAAAAAAATGGTGAAGCTTATACTAGGCCACGCAAGGCCTGAAACAGCGAACCTCCACAGCTCTAAAAACTAATATATGGTTGCATCTCGGTTACTTCGAAGCGTTATCTAGAGGATGCAGGTTCTAGGTCATTGGTAGGTTTTAGCTATAGGTTATACTCGGTTATGCATACGTTGATTCTCTCCGCAGAGAGGTTCGAGTGAAAGCACAGTCACAGGTATTTCACCCCGCTCTTCACCAATCACATTCAACCACATGTGGGGCACTCCGGGCTAATCTTTTCCACTGCTTTTTAGAGCTGCCCAAATTCCATGGCGGTAGACCCAATCCCTAACCCTTCCCTTTCCTCGTGGAAGGCCGCTGTTCGGGCCACTGGCTTCGACGACCAGTTGTGGCTGGTGCACCGGGCCTGCCTATTGATGTCGGCCAGGGGGCTCCCGGACGTCTAGAGGCCTAACCACATTTACCTTAATATTTTTTTCCAAGAAAGTTGTATCCATCCATCCTAAGTCACAGACGCGACACGTATGTACATACTGCAGAGACAGAAACTCGCGCTGAAACTGAGCGCTCACACCTCTCATAGATTTATGGGCACGTCATCGTTGGCGCACGCCTTCCACCACTTTCGGGTCTTCTAACAGCCGCCATCACATTTTTCGTTCTCTAGTATTTTCTCTTTTCAGGTACTTGGGTCTTCGGATTGTCGCCGTTGCTTCGCAGCCATTTGTTGTCTTCTTCATGTTGCCTTTTTCATATTCAGTGACCAGTGATAAGTAGTACAGGGGTTTACCCAATATCTGTGGCACATACTCGTTAATGATGATGGTAACTTGCGGTGTATGCCACAGTAGAGGCTCGTACCAATTATAGGATGATGATCGTTTTCAGCGATCGACTCACAACGAACTATTTGGTTGCTGCCAAACTGCTTCATCGTGTAATCGTTTTAATGACTTGCTTGCTGGAGTGTTTCAAAGTTCCGTATTTGGCAAGAACGCTATGTATTACTGTTACGAAGCACGCCTCCGACGACGTTACGAAGGGCGCCACGAAATCTCACCGCTGCAACCACTGTCACGAAAGACGGCGACGCCAACACGGTCCCGAAGGCACCACTGCTTCGAACTCCGCCGGGAAGGTCACCAGCTGTTTGGTAGCGTAGGTTTCTCAGCTCGCGACTGCTTCAGCGCAGAGCTGATAGACGAGCGGACGAGACGACGGTGAGTTAAACAAGGTTTATGTGCAGCATATATACAGAGGCGTTACAAATTCGGCACTGGGGCCGACAGCTTAGAGACTCGAAGAGCCGAGCTCTCCCCTCTGACACATAGATCTACTGCTCGCGACGCACCGCAGAGCTTTTTTTATATGCACCGGGTGGATTCTTTGAGTAACTAAATGTCCAACCAGAAGCGCCGCTGGTCGTGAGGTCACAATTTCCCAATAGGGTCGCCGCTGGGCCGCGTCATTCTCATCAAATCTGGGGCCGCTGCACTGCACGTGGCTGCACCCAAGGACGAGTGACGTCGCCACGCATTGCGTCAGACTCGCACATAAACTATATGCATGGAACTCATACTTTATTATAATTTACTCTCTTATTTGCAACCTAATTTTCACTTAAGAGGGAAAAACTCTGCTTGTATTTGTATGGCATTCTTTATTTGAAGTGTTACTATTTAACTATTGTTGAAAAGTAAAAGCTCTACTTATGATACCATTTCCGTTCAAGTATGCTACGAATTTGGCGATACAATCAATAATGGGGCTACTTTAGCTACCTTTAGCTAGAATTCTGGCTACTTTATTATTCCACCCAGCGGCATCTGTGTGTAGTGATTTACCGTCCTTGATTCTGCCAGATTTTGTTTTCGCATTTTGAACTATAGCCTGTGAACGGCTGTAGCCCATATTTTACAAAGAGAGAGAGAGAGAAGGATGAAAAGGAATAGGCAGGGAGGTTAGCCTGGTAATATAACCAGTTTGGTACTGTGCCCAGTGGTGGGGGAATAGGAATCGGCAAGAGTAGAGAGAGACTGAGAGAGAGAGAGAGAGAGAGAGAGAGATCAGACAAAAACAAACAATAAAAAAGGACGTATACGCACGCGGAGACATGCTGAATGTTGCCGTTAGAGTTTTGAGGAGAGGCAGATTGAATGCAGAAAGCGCAGTAGTGCCTGGACAGGTTTCTTCTGTGATGCTAAGTCCTGTCTATGACAATGTACGTTCTTCTGAAACAGTCGGATCACCCACATGATCGAGTGCATTACCAAGCAACTGTTTCTCCAAACGGTACATATTTTGAACATTGGCACGGGATACGCATAATTGTTCCGCCACTGCCGCAGTAGTGGTCACAAGCTGCGGTGTCGGCATTTCGTACATATACGGAATGCATTGGTAAATGCGACACCCCACCATAACCTACAAAGTAGGGTAGCGTCACATCTGCGAAGTTCGGTAGGAACTTCAAGACTGAGTGCTGTTTCAGAAAATATATCCGTGCGTACTAGAAGTGTGGCTTGTTCCACTATGACTCGATGCGTTGGCGTGCATGCAGGCGGAGCCTTCATGCATCGTCATTTTTCGAAAGTGGAATTCATGTTTGGTTGTCAGAATGGGTAAAATGGGTCCTTCAATGATTCCGTTCATTGCCGATAAACCCACAATGAAAGCTGAAGGAAGCCACTGAAAGGTACTTCATGTCCTTTCTCGGGAATAGAGAACCTCGTCTGCACACTACTTAAATATTCATAATGCGTGATATTGCGCATTGTGTACGATGAACATAAATGTTCTAATAGTTTCATATTTCATGTAGACTCCCAATTATATTTTAGACATACAGTAATGTGTTACTGTATGCATTAGTTTTATATAATTATTATTCTTACTTTAAAACCATCTATGTGACACTATGTGTAACTAAATTTGTTTCATAGCAATGAAAGGAAATGTCAATCTTTGTAAGAACATACTGATGTTGACAAGAATGAACTTGTTTACAAAAGCTGTAACATTACTGGTTCCACATAGTGTACAAACATATCTTTAAACGCAGCAAGACTTTCTCCGAAAAAAGCTTGCAATATTTACCATACATTTCACGGTCACCGTGTAGCTATAGCCTCGCAAATGTACATAATTTTTTCCCATCTTTCTTTCCAGTCCCATCTTTCAACCACGCAATCAAGACTGGAACTCGGACTAGCCCAAACCTTCTCAGTTTTCTGGCCTTATGGTGGAAAACGCCGCAAAGCAATTCTGAGCGATGCAGCGCACCTCCACAAAGGCTTCCAGTCATGCCACTCTGGAAGACGGTGCAATCAACGCCACTTCGAACTTATCGTCCCTGCAGGCCAGTGAAATAGGAGACAGTGATGAAGAATCCATGTTCGGACCACAGTACCACAGTCACATGCGGATTGCCGTCATCGTCATCATGATCGCCTTCTCTATCGTTGGCAACTGCGTCGTCTGCTGGAAGCTCTTACGAAACCACCGCCGCAGACGCTACCAGAAAGCCCACGTCCTCTTCTTAAACCTCGCCGTTGCCGACCTGCTTGTCACAACCGTGACGATGACATCCCAGACTGTATGGGAGATCATGGGCCGCGTCTGGATTGCCGGTGATGCGTTCTGCCGAGTCTTCAAGGTTATCCAGACTTTCGCACTAGCGGCCTCCACGTACATGATCGTGAGCATCGCACTGGACAGGCACTTCGCTATTGTGTACCCGCTTGCCAGCTGCTTGGCACCCTCACACCTGGCGGCCGCCGCCTGGTTCACCTCGCTGATCCCGTCTCTGCCCAACCTCTACATGTTCCGGCTTGTTGAGGCCGGCGTGGGTCTTCAGTACTGTGCATCGGTGTTCTACACCCAAAAGGTGGATTCGCCTCTTCCTCGTCAACTGTACATGACCTTCGTTTTCCTAGGCGTCTTTGTCGTTCCTCTCATCCTGTTGGTCGTGCTCTACGGCCGAATCCTGGCCGAGATATGGAAACAGAGCTCGGCGCTGAAGAACAGACGTCAGACTGCCTCGCCATTCCCAAAGGCCAAGGTGCTGTTGTTTTTTGGTTAAATATGTCACATTTTTTTAACCATGTTCGTGTTGTTCAATGAATACAAAGACTTACAAATGACAAATGACAGAATACCTAAGAAGGGAATCGTGATTACTCGTTTATCTGTTTAACAAAAACGTAATTAAAAGCAGCGGATAATCGATCTAAGAAAGATATAGTGGGACGTTAATTGTACTGTTTTAAGGGTACTGCAATATTTTGGCAAAGATGGCAAGAAAGTGGTAAAAAGAAACAAAACTTGCAGCCGACAGGAGCTGAACATGCAACCTTCGGATAACGCGCCCAATGCACCATCTATTGAAGTAGCCGAAAACAGGGTGTTTTTAAACTCTCCATTGGGGCTAATGGTGATGCTCATTGGGGCTAATGGTGACGCCTACTACACAAACTTTATGATTTTTTTATGGCACAGTGGGTATCCAGCAAGTGTGCTTGCAGGAGTTCCCCCAAGGGTGTTTAGAAAAGGCTCTGAAAGGCCGCTCTTCTAGCTTTAGCTGTGACTGTGCTGCGCCCTCCGCGCAGGCATCGTTTTCCCTTTTTCTTTACAACTTCATGGATGATTTCACACCTCTCCTGAAGCCTCAAATACAACTGATACGTTTTAATAGCAGGCAGAATCTTTCCTAAAGGCCAAACATCATTGCACGTAAGCAAAGTGCAGGAGATCGCGGCGGGCACAGGGATGATGATTATCAAAACTTTATTACTCCCAAAAGAGGGGACCGGCCAAGAGGTCAGTTACGCTGCTTAGAGGAGGTCAGCGGGGATCCCTTTGGACACCGCGGCCTCCAATGCGCGTGAGATTACCCGGCGTTGCTGTGCCGAGTCAGTGATATGCAGAAGGGACTCCCGTGTAACTTCTGTGTGAGAAGCGTCAGTGTACTGTGGGCACTTCCATGCCATGTGTATGAGGGTGGCCGATTGTGAGCAGTATTTACAGTTTGGTGTCACGAGGTGTGGGTATACCTTGCTATAAAGCCAGTGGTTGGGAAAGACACCTTTCTGAAGCGGCTGCCACAGGACGGCATCACGTCACGGCACAGGGAGAGACGCGGGGCAGCAAGCAGTCTGCGGAATATATGTCGCTATTGCATTCCCGATTGCATTTGCAAAAAGAAAGGGGGGGGGGGTCATCAAAAGACGATAGTTTTCTGTCTGGACAGTTAGAATAAAACGTTTATTTGATGTTCTACCCGAAAAAATCAGCAAATACACACTGCAAGAATTAACGGTGCCATCTATCGATGATTTAAAGAAATGAATTTTGTCTAGAATACAAAGCCACTGCTAGGTAGCAGCACCATGTATATATTTAGTGAATCGTAGGAAACAACCTCTTTTTCGTTCATAGAGTCGCATTGCCAGCCTTACGTATTGAGCACTGCAGTCTTTTGAAATACGTATCAATGCATTTTAAAAATAAAGTAACACACTACCCATTGCTTATATATTGATGTAGTGCCCAAATATGCGTAGCACTAGTATTTGATTGACAATTTTCACCGATATGAACGCAGCAAGGAGGTAAAATGGTGGTCTAGCAACAAGAGGTTAATCTTTCGCTCTAATGGCTGAGTCGATTCACAGACAGACAAACAAAAAGACATTTCTGCGTCGAAGTGTCCCAGGAAAGGCTATCGTACATAAAAGCATGGACAGGCGCAGTCCACGCTCTTGGTATGAAGTCAGTATGATGTCACTTTCGTGGCCATCACCGCACCGAAAGCTACGTATCTACTTGCCATTTACAGTGAACTAGAACCAGCTATCTTGTCAATAGAGGGTTTAGCAAAACGCGTTTCTCGATGATAAGAAGTGTTTTTGCTATCATCATCATCCGACCAATTGTCAACAGCAATGCTTGAACCAGTGCTTGTTGGCAAGAACGTATTTGCCTGAATTTTTTATATTGGTGGTGCTGCAATTTTCAAGCTCCTGTGTTCTCACTAGTTGATGAGTTGAAAAAAAAATGTTCAGGATTGCTACCTGGGACATTTGTTATTGTGGAAGTGCTTTTTTAAAATTTATTTGCTGTCAGCATGCACCTCATGTATCCCGACGTCTATAGTTCTAATCTATGCCAGTACTGTACCACTAGAGCCATTCTTGACCATATCCTATGGGAGTGTCCAGCATTATTGAGAAATTCTGGGGTCGTGGCTTCTAATGAAGACCTTCGGGCGCGTTGGCGGTCTGTGCTGCTCAGTTCAGGCCTTTGGATGATCCAGCAGGCCAACGAAGCTGCCGGGAGACACGGTCTCTCCATTAGCTCCTAGGTGGGAGCCCAGCCCAGCAATCTGCCGGAAATTAATAAAGTCTACCTCTCTCTCTCTCTCTCTCTCTCTGTCGAGAGTAAACAAACACATTAAACTATGTGAACGTGGGCCGGAGATGCCAGATGTCTTAGTTGTCGCGATAATTTCTTTCTAGAGGGCTTTCGTTATCGAAGGGTTTAACATTTCTTGGGTTATTTCTTTATTATGCAATTTTAAAACGCTTTATGGGCGCATAGTATGATGGTATAATAACGTGAAGTGCAATTTTTTATATGCCAACTGCATGATTTATGGGCGCTCTCGTCGCCAGGAATGCTTTCTCGCTCTCGCTTAATGCGGGAGTTTCTTTAGGATGGCATTGATTCCTTTCATTATGGTAGTTGCTTAGTCATGAGTAGATGTCATGGCCCGTTAAGGGCTAATTTTTAGGACTCTCCTCTTTTTCGAGTCCTCGATCGCTCAGGCCCTCGAGATTTAACTCGCTAGTATTGGGAGGTGGGTATTGCGAATGTTGTACATGCTGACTTTCAAGACATTGTTGTATGTCGTGAATCGCCTAATGCGATAAGTTTCAGTTGTAAAGTTACGTTACGCGAATCCGAACGTACCAACTCATCCCAATTTTTTGACCTCCCATCATTTAACCTTACATTTAGTTGGCAATTAAACCGACGGCCATTCCCTTTTTGATGCGAAGCAACTCTTTGACACACGTGTGCGATGCCGTACGTACGTGCGTCCGCACTAACGCGCTGCAACGCTGTCCCCTCACCACAGGCGTTGGAGTAGGGCCAGGTATGTCACCCCGCAGTTGCGCGTTGATGTCACGCTCCCCTCACACGATTCCCTCGCAGTTGCGCGCTGACATCACTCTTTCCCTGAGCCGCATGGATGGATGGATGTATCCGGCTGCGCCCTTTAGATCGGGCGATGGCGCACGCCACCTAGCCATAAAGTTAAGTACCATCATTGTGTGCTTATGGATTGAATTGCACTTGCGCCTCGATTGTAGCCACCAATTAATTAGTCTCATCTCGGTTATTCCTACCCGTTTAAGGTCTATTTTGCCTTCGCTGTCGCAAAACCCCAACGCTTTGAAAAATTCGGCGCCATTATCTTCGACTATAGGATGGAGCCTCTTACAGAACAATATCAAATGTTCAGCCGTTTCCTCCTTTCCACACGCACTACATACCGTGTATGTGCCTTCGTATTTTGCTAGGTGCGTCTTGGTCCGCAATAATCCCGTTCTATCCTTGAAAAGCAGAGAAATACCCCGATATTTATCGTCGATCTTTTCCCATGCAATTCTCTACTTAAAAGTTCGGTAGGTTGCCAGTGAAGATTTCGTAAGCATTCCCCTCTTCAACATGACCCTCTCTGTTTCCTTCACCTTCTTCTTAACCAATGTTTCCTTTTGGCTTGGTATTCTGCTGTTGTCTAAATACTTGCTTGACAATTTTCGAGTTCATTTTCTCCCTTTAGTATTGACATTCTTCATGTACAAGTAAATGAAAGCTTTCCTAGCCCAATGCTCCTCTCCCATTTTTCTCGATCGCTCCTCCAATTCTATCTTGCTGCTAGCTTCGCAGCACTCAGATGCAAATGATGCCCATCCCATGTCGCCCTGTACGCCCTAATTTGGGGTATTCCCGTGTGCTCCCAAAGCAAGCCTACCTATTCCACGTTGCTTAATTTTCAGTCTTGCTTGAACTTCTAATTTGTTGCACAAGACCGCATTGCCGAACGTCGAACCCCAGACCATGACGCCTTTCCAAATCCCTCTCACAACGTAATACCTATTGTAGTTCCACAGTGCCCTATTTTTTATCACAGCTGCATTCATGTTACCCTTAGTCATTACGTATCTTTCGTGCTCCCTTAGATACTCAACCCCGTTATTTATCCATACGCCCAAGCATTTGTATTTATACATTATTTCTAGTGTGACTTCCTGTATCTCATGCTCACTGCTTTTGTTCTCATTAACTACCGTTTTTTCCCTGGCGAACCTAAAATTTAACCTATCTCTCTCATCACCACAGATGTCTATGAATCCCTGCAGATCTTCCTTGTTGTCGGCTATTATACTATATCATTTGCATACATCAATGCTGGTAGTGACTGTTCCATGTGTTTTCCTTGCTTGGCAAAAGAGAAGCTGAATCAGAGTTGACTCCCCTCTAATATGGCTTCTAGTCCCTAATGATACAGCATAAATAACAAAGGTGACAAGGGACATCCCTGTCGAAGCCCGCACTGTATCTCTATAGTTTCAGACACCTGTTCTTCCCATTTGATAACTACATTGTTGCTTTTATAGATATCCTTTCTAGTGTATCCAGTATTTCCCACATGTCTTTTTGAATCACGCTATCGTAACCTCCCTTGATATCTAGAAGTGCGAGCCAGAGGGGCCTGTGTTCTTTTTCCGCTATTTGAATTCACTGCATCAATGAAAACAGATTGTCCTCTAACCTGCTTCGTTTACGGAACCCATTTTGTTGTTCTCCCAGGACCCCCTCATTCTCCACCCATGTCTGTAGTCTTTCCTTGACTATCTGCATCACCAGCCTGTAAACTCCTGATGTCACTGTTATAGGACGGTAGTTGTTTATATCGGCTTTGTCTCCCTTTCCTTTATAGATCATACTCATCCTCCTTAGTTTCCACCCATTGGGAGCTTCACCATCTATTGTTGCTTTGCTCGCTTACTCTCTTAATGTTTGCTTAGAGTTTGGTCGTAGTTTCTTTATTAGCATGATTGTAATGCCGTCAGGACCTGTTAATGTGCTGTAAGGAACTCTTTTCTCTGCCCTTTCCTACTCTCGTTGTCTCAGTGAAGCCACCGAGCTGATTGGTCCATCCTCATCTGGTACGGTGCATGCATCGCTTTCTTGGTGTTTAAATTTTTCTGTCATCATTGTATTTATATATTCATTGCGTCATCCCTTTCTAGTCTGACTCCTTGAACTGTAGTTATAAACCTCTGTTTCATGCTTGTCTTATTACTCAGAGAATTTAGATGGTTCCAAAACTTCGTAGCTGCCTTTTTAATCTTTGTTTACTTCTGCCATTCATTCGGCCCCCTTTCATTTGATCTTTTCAGTGATCGAATCGAACGCTTCCTTCCGCAGCTCAAAAAATTTATGCCATTTTCTTTTGACATCATCTTCCGGTTTACCCTTCTGTTTAGCATACCAGTGTTCTCTGGAGGCTTCCTGACGTCTTACTATGGCTCTCTTAACTTCCTTATCCCACCAGCTCTTGGGTTTGTGTCTGCTATTCACGGTTGATTTGACTCGTACCTTAGCAAGCTCTAACTCGAACAATCGAGTTATATTTGTGTATGTACACTCTGTTTTAGTATCCTCGGTGATTTTTTTCTCAATCTCTTTGGTTGCTATTTCTATTTGCCTTTCTGAATAAATATTACCGTGCGGTTACTCGTAATGCCACCTTTCTAATTTCATTTATCTTTCAAAGCTCAGCTTGACACGTTTGTGATCACTGCGTAAGCTTCTGGACCCACATTCATCTATGTTCTTCACCCTTAGCCGATCATACATCCCATGTCCCATTGTTGCGTAATCTATCGTCTACAGCAGCCTTGCCACCTCTCATGTTATCTGCCCTTCGCATTTCTCAGTGCTGCTACAAATAAATGAATCATGCCTTTCACACATATCTATTAGCATTTTGCCTGTTGGTTCAGTATATAAGTCCATATCTTCTATATGGGCATTCATATCTCCTAATATAATTACGTCGCGCTCTATTCCTAATTCATCAATGTCATTTCTTATGCACTGAGCCATTTGTTATTTTCCTTTCTGGTTTTTGCCCCTATCCACAAGTATACAAAACCCAGGAGCGCCATTTGCCCTGCCACTTTCCCTCTTAGCCATAACTGTTCCTTGCACTCCTGCATGACCATTTGCCATTCTGTACTTTTATGAATGAATGCCCCAATACCCCCCCCCTTTCTGCTGCCTTCTGTTCTATTACAATATTTGCACGCGTAGTCCGGATTGTTTGGGGGTTGTTCCATGTCCCTAAGATGTGTTTTTTTCAAAACCATATACCATCGGCCTCTCCTCTCTTAGGTGTTCTTCTATCTCTACATACTTCAGCCTATTCCTGCCACCCTGCATGTTAACATACCCTACATCTGAATTGCCTCGGCCCTCATGGCTACGTCGATTTCTGCCCCGGACTCTACGTGTCTTAGATATTGGTGCCACTTTGGAATCGTATCTGTTTATACTACCTGTCAAAAAGTCCCCCTGGTTGTTTTCCTCGTTACTAGCTATCCTGCACCCCGAAGGGGCCGCGTGCCCCACAGAAAAGCTACTGCGCGTCCTGCAACTCGCCACCTCACCTCATAACCTAGCCCCCCATTGAAGTGAATTCTGTCTCCTTGAAAACCACCCCACCTATGCACCTCTCTGCTTATTTCCACCACCTCAAAGCCTTTCTCTCGACTCATCCGCCCTATCTCTTGGTTTGCGTTTACAACCGCTATTTGCAGGTCGCTGTCACGCACCGGTACCTCCGATATTGTACATATCACTACCTTTACCTGAGGAGAAATCGCACGCATGCCATCAACCCCTTTCGCCAGTGCGTTCGCTAGTCCTGCCGTATCTTCATTTAGGACATCGTTTAAACCACCTGCAATTATCACGACGTTTCGTCCATCAGCTGTAGTTTTGAGTTTTGCGCTCGCTTGCCTCATGACTGCTTCCAGCTTGCGTCCTGATAACGTCCCTACTGCAACCCTCTTGTCAACTTTCACCCTCTCTTTGATTGCTTCTGCGCATCGATCTAAATTCGAGTCCCCGGCGATTATCACGTGCTGTGGCTTTTCAGCTGGGGAGTCCTGCACCTGGGGGTTACTTGCACCTGTGACGTTGGCTGCTTTGTCCCCTCCCAGCCCCACCACTACTTCACTGAAGCTGGGTCTTATGGCCATTGAACCGGCTGAACCTGTTTTTTCCGAAGTGGCTTGTTCTTTCTTCTGCGCCGTTCTGGTTGTCGGTGCCATACCGTTCTTTCCGTCGGCCGCTCCTTTGTTCACCTTCGCTTGTGCCTCCTCGGCGGACTTGAGCCTTTCTCCCATAACTCTCGTTTTCTCTTGCTCTGTCATCAACGCAGTCTCCAGCTCGGTGATTCTCATCAGCAGTTCACTCTGGGCAACCGTTATTTTCTTCATTTTACCTCACATTGCCTACACTTGGTGTCAGCCTCCTCTCCATTCGCGTCTGCACTTGGGTCCATTCTCAAATCCACCCCGCATCCTGAACATGTTGCAGCCTTTTTAATCCCGTGTTTTTGACACCAATTGCCCTTATGAATTGTCCCAATTGATAATTACAAAACACGGCGTACAAAAAACCCCTATCTACAAAAAAAGAAAGTCAAAGCTCTGCTACAAAAATTTGCCGGTCCGGTGTACGTGCACCTTCCCCACGGGGCGGCAAAAGAAAAAACACAAACACACACACACACACAAACTAGTAAATACCTGGTAACTGACCCCCGAAAAGCCGTACAATGTAATAGGTGCTACAAAAGATTTAACTGCTGCCTTATTAACTATAAAAAAAGCTAGAAACATGCAAAACCACTTATCGGCGCAGTCAATCGGGAGCGCTCAAAAAACACGTCCATCCACCATGCCAGTCTGAACTGAACTTCCCCCGAGCAGCACGCTCCCCGCCGCGGCCGGCTCCTCCACCAGCTCGCAACACACTTCTCTCACTCTTCACTCTCTCCCCCGCCCGCAACGCTGTACTGCACGTCGAATAGACACACTCTTTCGGCTCATTTATCTGCAACGAATTTTTCACGAAACGCAACACGCTTCCTGTGTCTTCGCGTTTTAAACAAACACTTACTTTAATTAACACTACACAGAGTTTCACTTCAAGCCGTTTTTTCGGCACCAGCTTCGACGCCCGTTTCAACTGCGTCATCGCCATGCGCCCCGCTGCTGCTTCGCATCCCATCAGGGTTCCCTTCGGGGAGAGAGTCCATAATCTTTGTATAGTAGGCATTAGCATATACAGAAATCCCTCTGTATGTATGTTGGTCTCAATCCTCACTTGCTTTTTTTTTTCATGCCTCCTTGCAGGTGAAGACCATCAAGCTCACTGCCGCCATATTCATCGCATTCCTCGTAACCAACGTTCCATACATGGTGCTAGAAATGGTCCTCGCCTTCGCTGGCACCAGCGCCTCTCTCGATCAGAACATGGTGGCGCTCTTCGGTGTGATCTCGGCCTCGAACAGCACCGTGAATCCTTACATATTTCTGTTCTTTCAAAAGAGCAGTGGAAGCAGAAAACGGAGGCGTCTCGTGATGCCCTTCCGCAAGGACGCAGTAGCTGAGCTACCCAGGGGCCACAGTGGCTGCGGTAACGGAGGCGTCGAGTTGTGCACCATTCAGGGAAAGCAGCACTCACCGGCTGCGTACAGTCTCACACCGAGGAAGAGCAGCGCAGTCTCTTCACTGAGTCAACCCATGGAGCTCAGCAGCTTATGACGGATTGCCTACTTCCGACACTTCCGCAAGGCTTCACGCGCACTGAACGGTGAGAGACAGTGATTCCGGTGCGTGGTTCCGTGATTCGTGAAGCCGTGATGACTGTATACACAAACTGTGTAGATCTGCAACCAGTATACCAACGCGTGCACCGTATGAGAGCCGTATGTCTGGTGGATTCTTAGTTTATATGTGTAAGGGAGTGTATTTGACTGCGTTTTATGGACAGGCACATATGAAATCGAGAACATACTCTGCTTCGACGAGCTCCTCTGAAACGTTACTCGTCAAGCATGCGTCCTGTGCATTCCCAATTTTTGTAAATACATTGAATTCATTACTTTCAAAGAACGTTCCACGTTTTTGTATACCATTGTTAAATAAACTGTCTTTCAATACACATGGTGGTGATGTCATTTTAGTGAGTTCTGGGTCATAAGAAGGGAAAAAAAACACCAGGCCTACGTGGAAGTCGCAGTACAGTCAGCGCGAAAGATGTAAGAGCGGCCTTACAGAGCATTTTTTAAATATTGGTTTGGTAAGTGCTGCAAGCACACTTGCTGGGTTACCACTACTGGATTATTCATAATAATATTTGGGTAGTAAGCCGGCGTTCACTATACTATGTTTCACTATTTTTCTAAGAAGCGTGCATGGTATCTGCTAAATCCTTGCAAGGAATTTCGTGCCAATTGTTCAGGCAGTGGCCGACGACGATGAGAAATCATGCTTGAAGAGGGTATCTGACACAGTTAATAGGTGATCAAGAACAGGCTTTTGTAATAGTTTGGAGGATTGGACGACCCACCCGTTACGCTTTTCGGATTGTGAGACGCCTGCTTGTTCTTTTGCTGTTCTAAAACGCTTTATTACTCATATTAACGCGATTCCTTTCCCGACATCAAGCCTAAGGCAAGTTTACGAACAAGTCCCAATCAACGGTGTCGCTCAGTGGTATAATACTAATCTGGCACACAGCGGACCCAGGTTTGAGCCCTACTGTGTCCTTTGTACTAGTTGGTTTATAGGCGAAGCTCTCTAGGACGTCGGTCTGTCGCTCCTCCGTATGTATGGAGTAGTATGTAGCCATTAGTGGCACATACCCGCTCTAGAGTGGGTATGTGTCACAGGGGATGCGAGCTGGGCTGAGGTGGTACTTGCAGTGTTCACTAGATGGACGCACGGACGGACAAAGAGGCGGACGGGCAGACAGGCTAGCAGATAGATGCGCGGACGTACGGACGGAAGGACGTACGGACGGAAGGACGCACGAACAGACGGACAGATGGATGGACGGACGGAAGCACGGATGGGCTGATGGACTCTTCAACCCACTCATTGTCATTCACTCCCTGGATATGCTGTGATTTTTTTGTGTGTGCCATAGTGGTTACGGACACCGGTGGTGGCGGCGGACAACTACGGCGCTGTTCGTGACCCGAGTTGTGATCGCACAGCAGGTTTCACTGTAAAAAAATCACTCGTATTGTATAGCAAGCGTAAGTCAAGCTAACTGCTGTGCGACGGGTTTACGGTAAGTATACTCAAATACACTAGCCGAAGTGAAACTAATTTCATAGACACGCAGTGTACTGGCCCGTACATCAGTTCATCAGTTAAAAAGTGAGCACAAACATTATTTTTTTCCTTACAGCTACCCGTTTTGATTGTGTGGAGCACTTTATGGGGGGGGGAGCTGTCTTATACTTTGATGGCATCCTGTTGTCGTCGTTTGACGAAACGCAGGCAAACCCGCATGTTGCGTAACCAGCTGTAACATTTGTTTGTTTGTTTGTTTGTTTGTTTCTTTGTTTGTTTGTTTACTTGTTTGTTTGTAGCCTGGAATCTATGGCACATACCAACTCTGGTGAACTGTAACATACTGAGCGCACCTCTTATCATGGCCCTTACCCAATGTAGGGGATTGACCGAGTGTTGGTGATTATTTTCCTTTTGTTGTTTTTTAGTGTTCTTTCACAATACGTCTCGTATAGGCTAGGAATAGATAATATAACAAACTTAATTACGAAATATTGGTATTTAAATGCTTGAAAAGAGGAAGAATTTAGCTGAATATTTTTTTAGTCTGACTGATAAATTTCTCTATGGCATAGTAAGCGTCCCTGTGACTAGCCCAGAGGAGAGACGCCAAATGACGGAACAAATGATTGGTATCGCGATTGAGAAGTCTTGTTTTCGAGCACCTTGATGATGAATCATGGAGAACTTGAGGAGCCCGGGCTGTCGTACACTGTCGCATGCTGTCGTCGCTTGGCCTATCGCAGGCGAAACTACGTATAAAAATTGAAAAAGAAGAAACAAGCGAGGAACAAAGAGAGAGAGAGAAAGGAAATAGGTTTACAAATTGAAAGAAACACCATTTAAAAGAAAAATACAGAAAAACTAGAAAACAGAACAAGAAAGCAAAACAGAAGGAATGAAAGAGAGAACCAAACAGAAGCACACAAGTCTGCACAGCTACGCCCTTCCAGAGTTGTTATCACTACTGTGAAGCTACCCTATTTCTTTTTTTTTCTCCGCCTTCAATCGACACAATATGTCTATGGAAAATGGGTGGGAAATAAGGTACGTTTATCTTGTCTTCGCACGACAAACGCAGTGAACGCACGTTCTTAGAGAAACATAATGAAAGGGAGAAAAGTTGTAGAGCGAGAAATGAGCACTAGATCTAGAGCCTGGGGCTTCTCATGGGCATACCAAATGGACGATGCTGACAATCACACTCATCACGCGGGGGGCACTAAAAACAAACATTGAGGCGTTGTTCGTTTTAGTGAACCCGCTGCACTAGCGTTCGTTGAAGAACCTTCACCAGGGTTTACCTTGGCTAAGTATGAAGGTGAAACTCTTGCACACCGGCCTTCTCTGGGCTAGTACCTGGAGAAGTAGCTGTTGCTTTAAAAACAGTTCATACGCTTTCTGCGTTACCCTTTTACACTGCAAGGGAGAACATCAGCCTCGAAGTAGTTATAACTTTATTCACTATGCTAACATTTTTATGAGCGAAGCTCCTCTTAGTCTAACCTTGCCCTGCATCAGGCATAACCGAGAGAGAGAAACGAGGAAAAAAAAAGGAAGGCAGTATCTCCCGAATAGTATAATAGGCGGCACTGCCTCATAGAAGTACATACTAACTGCATTTGAGTGAGTATATTCTAGATGGCGCTGTACCGCTACTCTCCGATTGGCTGCTGCACGGGTTGTGCCTGGGTGCGCGAGGAAGGAGTTCCTCTCTGTCTCCTGGATCGTCGGCGTACGTGGCACATCGTTAGTGGGGCATGGACAGATCAAAGCGGCGGACGCACAGCGCTGCGGCGGCTCGTGCTCATGGTTTCGTTGGTGGGGCATGCACGAAGTTGAGTGGGCCTCAGGGCTTGTCCACAGAATGCATGCATGGACACACAGACAGACGGACAGACGCTTCGCCCCCTCATCATCATTCACTCCGTGGATATGCTGTGATTTTTTACTAAAGGCCAAACAAAGGGGAAGTGGTGAAAGGTGGGTTAGTTAGGGTAAATATCTTAAACTTGAAAAAAAACAACGCCCGTCTTAGCGCTGCTTTTTCCTGCTCAGCCATTTTTGTGGCCCGACTTGCCATCCATCTACTGCCTAAAACAAGAGTTACAAGGCTTGAAATATATGAAAACTCTACTAACAAGATCTAAAATACTGTACGAACAAGCTCTAAAATAACTAGAAAGATACCCAAAACTTATTCGCCGTTGTTAGCCTCAAATCACGAAAAACACTTCTGAATCGTCTGGCTGATACCTACACCACGCAAGAGAGAGCGCCACCACCGACGCAATTGCCATAGGAATCACTGGGTTGCTCGTGCAACGTACTTCCCGAGGTTAAGCGGTTGTTGAGCTGCATTTAGCGCAGGATTTAGAATCACGACGAGGCCTAAACGCCATTAGCGCATGATTTACCATGGCACTTGTGACTAAACCTAAACCTACAGCTGAACTATACTTTAGCACTACACTAACCGTGGAACTAACGCTGAATTCGTGCAGAATTAGCTTTACATTAAGCGATGGGTTGCTATTCCCGACGTGTCCACCTTGTGCACATGTTCAATGGAGGGCATTCTATTACTCGAAAGAGCAGCCATCCTTGACATCATGGTGCTGTTGACTACGTCGCACACTGAACCCACTATCAAAATCCCACCTTTAAAAAAAACTGATTAAAATATACTGTAAGAGAACACTTAAACAAACTTGTCAAGTTTGAACTTGCGTTCAAAAATAAAAAAAATAGCGCCGCAAACGTAAAACCTACCCGGCGGGTTGTTTACGTTACGGAAATTTTTGCGATCTGTAAAGATCTGCGCGTACGCAAATTTTATCAGTAACAAGGTAACGCAAATTGTATACGTACAAGCTAAAAACCCCTGAGCCGCTCCTGTGACTGCCGACTGCTTTTGCTGGCTCACGGCCGGCGTGCCGTCGCCTCTGGTGGCAGTGAACACGACACGCTAAGCAACGAGACACTGTACTCTACGGCTCCCAAAAGCACATTTTTAATGCCTATTACTCGCTGCAGTGGTTTTTGAACGAACTGTTATGCTATTGTGTTAGTGAACAGTTGTCTCACAATTGCCTCTACAAAGTTTATTGTGCATATTGTGAGTACGTCATTGGGCTAATAAAACAAGTTTGCTTCCACAATCTTCGTTTTTTTTTTGCTTCATTTCTTTCTCGCGTGCAATTATCGAGACACAATTAAGGCGCAGCAAAATTGCATATTAGTAACGGCACGTAAAAGGTCAGCAGTAAAGAAAAATTTCCATATCGCGCCATCTAGGGAAAATGTGCGACGTCGCTACCGCTTGCGGTTGTGACGCCATATTTTATTTTAACTTTTGTTTGCTCTTAGTTCTCCCCTCCTCACGTAGATGGCGACGCTGGAAATGAGCCGCGGAGTACTGGATCCACGGTCTTCTATGGAAGCTACGCTACCAGTGTACATATACCTTGCTGTACGTCTATATTGCAGTCTCCCGAGCTGAAGCTCCCCCTGATGCGTTGGTTTTCCCGAATTTCATGTCAAAAAGCAGCCGAAAAAGTTGAGGCCGTTATCACACCAGATAAGGCTCGACTTTTGCCTGACATCACACGGTCCAAGAAACGTTATACTGTACGTTTATATTAGAGTCTCCCGAGCTGATGCTTCGCAGATGCGCTGGCTTTCCTGCAACGCATGTAAGAAATTAGCCGAAAAAGCTGAGGCCCTTATCACCCCTGATAAGGCTCAACTTTTGTCTGACCTCGCACCGCACAACGAAGGATATATTGTACGTTCATATTAGTCTCTCGAGCTGAAGCTTTCTCTGGCGCGTTGGCTTGCCCGCAATGAATATCAAAAGGCAGCCAAACAGTTGATGCCCTTATCACTCCTGATAAGGCTCTACTTTCGTCTGACGTCCCACCGTGCAAGGAAGGCTAATACTGTACGTTTTTTATTGAAGTCTCCCGAGCTGAAGCTTCTCCTGACGCGTTGGCTTTCCCGCAATGCATGTCAAAAAAAGCAGCCAAAAACGTTGAGGCCCTTATCACCTCTGATAAGGCTAAACTTTTGTTTGACATTACACCTTGAAGCGGTGGACCCAATATTGCATCTTTTCGTTTCGAATATATCGGAAACGGGTAAAAAAAAGTCTAGGACGTCAGACAAAAGTTGAGTCTTATCAGGGGTGATAAGGGGCTTGACATTTTCGGCTGCTTTTTGACAATCGTTGCTGGAAAGCCAACGCATCAGGGGAAGCTTCAGCTTGGGAGACTGTAACATAAACGTACACTACATCGTTCATTGCACGGGGTGACGTCACGCAAAAGTTGAGCCTTATCAAATGTGATAAGGGCCTCAAGTTTTTCGTCTGCTTTATGACATGAAATGGTGGAAAGCCAACGCATTAGGAGAAGCTTCATCTTTGCAGGCTCTAATATAAACGCACAATATATCCTTCGTTGCAAGTTATGACGTCAGACAAAAGTGGAGCCTTATCAGGGGCGATAAGAGCCCCAACTTTTTCGACTGCTTTTCGACATGCATTGCGGGAAAGCCAAAACATCAAGCGAAGCTTCTGCTCGGGAGGCTCCTACGCGAGCAGGAGGTCCGTCTTTGCATGGTGCGACATCACACTAAAGTTGAGCCGCTATCACAGGTTATCTTACAATCAATATCACGCCTATTATTCACCTCCAGCCTGCACTTTGTAAACTTGGGACACGTGCATATTTATCTGCTCTGTATTACCCGTTTTCTTGCTTGACTAATACAGATTTTACTCATACTACTCGAAAAGGAGACTGTGAGCGGAGCTTTATATACGTCGATAGCATAGAAGCCGCCTCGGTAATTGGAGGTGTCTGTCCATCCATCCATTTCTCTGCCTAGTAATACAAATCGCATTGAAAAACGTATATAGATAATAAAAGAAAAGTTGTAGGCTGCGTTGAGTTTCGAAACTACTGGCTCCCGCTACAAAGGCGAGTAGGCGAGGCGCCTTAACCACTGGGCTAAACGCCTGGGCATGCACAGTATCACTATATCTGAACCTTGTGAAAGCACCATGAAGAAATTCACGTATCAAATAAAGAAAAAATTGAAGGCTGCACTGAGTTTCTAACCTAAGGCCCCACGCTTGAAAGGCGAGTGTCATACCCACTGGGCTAAAAAGATCCATGCTTGCAGGACGTGTGTACCTCAACCTTGTTAATGCGCTAAAGATAAATAGACGTATAAAATTAAAACTTTGATGCTGTGCGGAGTTTCGAAGCCATGGTACCACACTCCAATGTCGAGTGTCTCAGCCACTGGGCTAAAAAAGCACACTTACAAAAGTCAGCCCGAGATTCTTTTAGTAAAGATAATTTACCGTGTGAGCCATTTATCTGCCGTGGATTTCTGGTTATAGGTAGCCCAATGGCTGAAGTCCTAGCCTGATTAACCTCTCTGCCTCTCTCCTTGTTTATCTATCTCTCTCCCGCATTCAAAAACTAAGAGTACGTAGACGAAACTGTTCTAGTTCAAGAAAAATTTGTCCTGGTCCGGGAACCAGGATGAATTGTCATTCAACTAGAAGATCTTTTTTCTGAGAAATCCTCGAGCATTTCTCTGTGGGTTCATGCTACGAATGTGCGGCTGTCATTTTTTTTCTTTCATAAGCCTTCGCTACCTTGCGGGATTCTACAGAACTCAATCACTGTAACAAGGCTCACCGATAACTTCACCGATTAATAAAGTAGCACCCTTAGGTAGCTCCATAGTGCCCTGTTCCACGTGAACATGTTGCATTGAAGTTTCAAATGTGTATGAAATCGCTAAATAAAATGCTTCAAATCGGGTTCGTGTGTTACCTGGGTTCTGAGAACATCGAGTTAGGCTCATTAGAAACATATTGTTTTTCTGTCGCATAGGTTCTCGTTGAAGAGCTCGTGCAAACAAACGAATGGGAAGAATACCGGTAGGTACAAAAAGAATGACAACAGCAAAAAACATGTCATAGTCATGTACACATATGTATTTGGAACATGAGAAGGCGTAGAGCTTTATTACAGTATGCGATAGAACAATAACATCGCAACCTCATGAAATGACCTTGATCTTGACACTAATAACTGCATATTCGTTTCTTCATTTTACGAGCACACTCACTCTGGGTATTCCTCATATACACGATAAATTATGACTGCGTTATTTATTTTATTATAAACCCGTCACAACGGACACCTTATGGGGAACACAGAATCATCGCTCAGTTTAGTTTGCTCAATATCTTCATTTGCTCATGGAATTCATGACACCAACAAAGCCTTCACAATTATCGTCAATATCATCGTGGTTAAAACACAACGTGATTAAAGCACGCCCTTCTAACTTGCACAACGAGACTCAGACTGTTGTTCGGTTTTAACTTCATTTACCTTTGCCGCAAGTAGAGTGGTGTTTTGGTATGTTCCGTGGTATCACTGCTCACATCTTCTACCCAACACGGCTGTGATGACTAGACTTATCGAATATGACAAGATGCGCCTACAGACTTGTACCTCGACCACTTCCAACAGCGTGTCAGCCGAAGCCCGCATCAGATCACGAGCCTTCGAAGGCTCGCAGTATGGGCATCGGCTGACGCTTTGAAAAGAGGACGACGCAGAAACGAGGTAAATCAGATGCTCGTTTTGCCTGTTTTACGAGTGCTGTACAAGCAGCTTCTAACGTGCTCCAGTCCGATTTCAAGACATCTTTACCACTGTCAGCACAGTGCTTTGTCACAATGTGTGTTAACGCATTCAGGTAATGCGCAGCAAGGGCATAGAATTTACTTTAATGACGCTTGCGAAGCGGCTGTATGGCATGATACCACGTCAATCTGTGGACAGAGAAATAGTGGAGCACAACTGACATCGCTGTATAGAAGCAGAACTCACTGTTAAAACACAGGATGCTTAAATAATAAGTACAGCACTCTACGACAAGCACGCCACGTAGTTTACCGCGACGCGCGCTGGAAGAGGTGGGCATCAGTTCATTGAAGCGTTTTCTGTTGGGCTCAGTCTTTACCGAAGCGTCACTCAGAGTTCTGTGCGGTAACGTACACACACTTCAGACTGAATACAGACTGGATGCAATGAATTTGCTTGAGTGTTCATAGAGGCTGCATTCTTCTCTGTTCAACGCGAGAAATGTTTCGCAAGGGATTCGTGTAAACAGGAGTGCGAACGGGTGTTAAGGCTGAGGCCATGGAATTCTACTGAATTCCTCCGGTTCACCAAGTCCAGCGTCCGCTTCCAGCAATCTCATGATTACCGCCATGACCACCTCGTCGTTTCCTTCACTGTTGCCCTCACTTCCAGCAGTCCCGACTCACGAAGCTGTTGACCAGGTTCAGATCTAGGATGAAAAAGTAGAACACAAAAGGACAGGCAAGATCTCTTACTTGAATAAATATACGCGAGTGGATCACAGTCTTAATTCAGCAAGAAATCGTTGATACACTTGTTTCACGTGTTTGCTATAGCATATTTATTGTGCTTTCAAAATCGTTCGTGACCCTTTAACCAGCTTGTTGGGTTCCATGGTGTAAGTAACTCGTCGTTCGAAACAATAAGAATTAGAAGAAAACTGTCACCGCTGTCTTGGAAGCGACACAAGAGCTGTAGACAATGATGGTATTACACGTTATGTAAAGAGTCGTTGTTCGACATGTTTTTTTTCAGCCATTACTACTACTAATAATAATACTTCTTTGGGTTAAACGTACCAAAACCACCATAAGTATATGTGAGACACCGTAGTGATGGGCTCCAGAAATTTCGACCATCTAGGATATTTAACGTGAACCTAAATGTCAACACACGGGTCTCAAGCATTCTCGCCTCCATAGAAAATGCAGCCTCCATGGCCGGGATTTGATCCCGTGACGTGCGAATCGGCAGCCGAGTGACTTAGTCATTAGACCACCGTGGCGGGTTTGTATATTATTACCGTATTCAAGGCTTAATAATTCTCGGCATGTGATTATGTTTGTATATAATACAACACTGAAGTGTGATCGCTTAATTGTGAAAGTCGCCACAAGTTTTATTTCTTGTGGCGACTTTCACAATTAAGCAAGTTTTCTCACCGATGGCAAAACTCTAGTCATCACAGACTGCGCGTACTAATTTCAGTCGTTTTCTAATATTAATAAGTGGTCACAACACTTCATCACAAACTGGCTTCGTTACGACACAGTGTGAAAACTAGCATTCTGAAAACGTCGCACGTATTGTCCTGTCTTAGAAGTGCTGCCCGAGAAAAGTTAAGCACTTGTAGTCTTTATCCTACTGCCCTCGAAAAATGAAAACCTAATTTGGGTAGCCTGGACCGAAAGTTGAGAACACTTCGAATAAATATTCACTCACTAGTGTGCGCTCATATTTTCTTCCCTATCTCAGACAAACAAGATTGCGCTTGACCAAGCAGTGCAGGTGATCGAATAGCTTCATACATTGATTTTAGACTTCAACAAAATAAAACGTCATTGTGCCCTTCTAAGCAGCCATTACTTATTTTTTACTGCAATTGGCCAGTGCATATCATAGGATAGAGGTGTGCTCAGCAAAAGATCTAATATTGTTGTACTCCCCGCCTGCTTCATAACGTATCATTCCAAGCAGTAAACTTTCGTGGTCTATTCAAACTCTAAGACACATTGTTTCATAAAATTGCAAGTTACCTTGTCCCAACTATTTTGCAAACTATGTCCTCATTTGTATTTTGAGATTTGTGACAGCGAAGTGTCACCGCGCTCAGCATTCAAAGGCGTTTGAAACAGTTAAAGCGTTCTCCAAGAAACAGTTTGTCAGCTAGGGCTCAAAACTCTAATGTAATCACGCGGCATAAGTTCTGGATTTAAAGTTATTAGTGTTTTCTTTCGTCGACAGAGCTGACAGGAATGTTTTTAGATGCTGTTGATGGTCTATAGAATATATTTTGGTTTGTACGTGAAACAGGAAACCATAACGTTGGCAGGCCTCTGTCATAAACCCGGATGGCTTCTGTACAGGCGAAGTACACGGTATGATGGGAGCCTGTCTGTTCGAGGCAAAGGTGTGAGAAATTTGATAGGGAATGATTTTTCGATGGCTACATGGCAGCTTTGTTCACAAGTTTGCTGGAACATCTTGAAATGGTTTTGGAAACGACGCGAAAATTCACTATGTCCACTTAGCCGTCTTGTAAACTCTGATTGGCTCACATGGCAGCTACCATCTCTGATTGGTTTAAAATGTGGCAGTTTCATAGCATTTGATGGTCTGATTCGACAGCGCACAGAAAAGCATATAGAAAAAAATAGAACCTACGCAATAACCAATGATCTGGAAAAAAACGTATGAACACTTATGACACTCGCCACAAAGACCAGTAATAACTCTACGACGTTTGGCCTCACTTAATGTTTCATTATTCACACAAGCGAAAGTTGGGCCATGCCTTGTAAAGCTACAGGCTGTCTTTGTTCTTAGTGGCAAGCGTTTGCATGTAACAAAGGAAAGAAAGTACTAAATGTTATTCGGCATCGTCATACTTTTACGCTCCTTCACAGATTACGTACCGAAGGAGTTAACTTTTTATCTAGTGGACAGGCCACTTACCAGGCTCTGCCATGTTCGATTGGCTGGAGACGCCGACCTGAACGACGTAGCAGCGTGAGTCGACTGAGGCGTTGGCTCGGGCGAATCGGTCTGCATCTCGCTGTTCCGGTCACCGCGCCCGAGGAGGATGGTGCTGGGCGATGGAGTACCAAACACCTTCTTCGCTTCCTGAGATCAGACACAACAATGCACCCGCTTATAATTATCATACGGCCTTGCGAAAGAACTAATCACCACGTTAAAGCTTCAAGTTAAAACGAATTAGATATTCAGTGCGCAAGATACGGGCAATATTCCCGCAACACTCAGAGTCAAAGTGGTGTAGAAACAAGCGAAATGAAACAATACAAGAACTTTTTTTATCCGGAAATGAAATACCTGCCGACTTCTAAATATTTTGCCTTTTCTCCCCCCCTCCCTATATTATAGTACCTGTTCGACTTGCAAAATACTTTTTCCAGCTTCAATATTCACAGAGATGCGATTCAATGACAAAGCACTCCAGCCGATGTCAAGGTAAGCTCCTAGATCAACCCACATGGTGGTTGCACTTCCTCAGCTGCTCCCTTTCGCAATATTATTGTCATTTTTTACTTGAAAACAATGCATATAAAAACAGGATAAGAAAAAATGGCCCAGTATTTGCGTGTTTTACTGCAAATGTCGCTGAAAGACGATAGTCTTGCGTCTGGAGAAAGTGAACAAAACGTTTATTGGATGTTCTGCGCGAGGATATTGGTGAATTGTATTCTGGAGGCGCTGTGTAGAGAGTCTCGATCCGTGCAGCGAAGGCGAGTGAGCGCATCGAGACACGTTAGACACAAGCGCTATCTGGCAGTTATCTTCTAAAACGAAGGAAGGTGTGCACGCCCGTCTTGGAGGCGATAAGGTGTAGAACGTAAAGAGACGCGCAGGTGCCACCACCGTGTCGTCTTAGCAAAGAAGTGTGGCAGCTTGGGCTAGTTGGTATGGCATGACGGTAGTTATAGCGCGAGAACAAAACGACGACACGGAGACGTGTCTTTCGTGTCTTTCGTGTCCTTCTTGTCTCTGTGTCGTCGTTTTGTTCTCGCGCTATAACTACCGACTTAGCAAAGAGTTGGAAACACTTGCCTTTTTGAGCATAGCTTTGCATTGTCAGCGCAACGTGATAAATGCTACGGTCCTTGGAATTACTTATGTATGCCTTCTCTAGTATTAGACACACATAGAAAATATTGAAGTGTTGTTATGGTGCCTCAGATATGCGCAATAATTGTTTTTTAGTTGACAATCACACAAGTATAAACGTTGAAACTTGAGGCAATATTGGTGGGTGCTGCGGATGGGGTTGGTGGTTTGGGGTATTGTTCGAGGCCGTTTTTGTGTATCGTTATGAGAGATAAACAGACACACTTACAGACATAAAGAAAAACAGGGAGATTAAAAAAAAGACATTGTAGCAAGCACAGTTTGCTATTCTTGTGCAGTTTGTTCTCTCACGTTGGGTAAACTATATTTGAAGCGGTTCTGATTGACCTGTTCACCTCTCTAAAATGAAGACTTCTTTACATATTTTTGCATTATTTTACCTAAAGTAATTATTACTTTTTTAAGGAGACGAGTAAAGTTGACTTCAGAGCCTTATGTTACGTTTCTAAGAACACGTACATTCTTTCCTTTTTTTTTCTTCATCGTAAATTTCATATATCCGGAATTATTAGCTGTTTAAAAATCGATCAATCAGCCTCTTCAAAGGAATAATTTTATTTATTTATTTATTTATTTATTTATTTATTTATTTATTTATTTATTTATTTATTTATTTATACTGCAATTTTGCGGAGGGATTTCAGCAGGTGGGTACAAAAGACATAAGCATCAGCATATAACACCAGGCAAACAGATAGAACAGCCTATCACAATTCACATAGGAAGTTGAAGCTCTAAATCAGTGCGGAAGTCTCATTCCACTACTTTTCACGATGGATAATATGTTGACACTTAAACGTTTTGACAGAAAGTGAAGAAGGAAATATCACTTTCTGTGTTCAGCAAGATACCTGTTAAAATGCGGTTTATTAAAAAAAATAGTTTAAATAGTTTTAAAAAACGTTAACCCTTGAACACTCTTACACAAGGGATCAAAGTTTCTTAGTTAGGTTATACTGTGAAAGCCTGATCTACTGTAAAACGTGATCGTGAAATCCCTCAGTTCAGTCCTTTCATTACGCCACAGTTGTGTAGAAGGTATGTTTTCATTTCATCAGCTCTCCTCCACTTTGCGCGCTTTCGCGTATGGTATTTGTCTTTGACATCAATACTACACAATACTTACAGTGTTGTACAGCACTGTATACACTATACTACTATACTACATCAACACAAGGACGACAATGCCTACACGAAATACGCAAATTATACTGACGCCTTCAGCCCAGTCCAATTCTCGGAGATAGCCAGCTCTACACTTGTCTGGTGTGCTTTTTTTGTTTTGTTTAAGAAGGATGGCTTTCTATGCAAGCTTTAGAATTACTTAGCATTCACTTTTCATTATTTGACACCTTGTGCATAGCGCCACATAGCCATCGTCACTTTTCCGCCATAACACTTGTTTGCCTATACTATACTATATTATACTTTACTATATCACAGCCTCCGAGATTTCTCTTGCCTGCTGGATTATCGGTGGTCACTTGTAAAGCGGCCATCGTCGAAACTGCGGCGGTGGTACCACTAAGATAGGGTTGTCTTCAAATAATGTTTCACGTTTTTGGAGCTTATACGCAACAAAATAAAACGGTTTTAAAAGGCGTAAACGTAAATATAATTAATTGTAATTAATCCTACGTAAGTAACGCCGTCATAGATGACGGGCGTTTCACGCTCATTCAGCAGGCAATCCCTTCAATACAAGGCATAGCCTCTGAAATTAGCAAACGCCAAACTTCCTGATCTCAAAGGCCAAGTACAAAGACCCTTAACCCTACATAGGTGGCGCCGCTATAGATGACGGGCATTTCGCGCTCATCCGGCAGGCAGGAAAAATATAGGAGGCTATGACTATACTATACTCTGTTTCACCACTTTGGTTCAGCATTACCAAAGCTACAGGGTGTAAGAAAGCCACACGCTTGCGCAGCGAAATGTAGTCCCACATAAAAGTGTCTTAAATTTACAGGGTTGGATAGAACTGGCGTTTCATTGGCATTTTACGCCACGTCAATAGATATCTTCATTCTTCTACGCATTTATTCCTTACGCACTTATTTATTTTCGTCGGTTACCGCGGATAACTGTGTTTACGAATCAACACGGCAGCACCCTTGCAGGTGCGACTGCCCGCTTCGATCCGGGCTTGCTCTTGCTTTACGCACACTGCGCCGACAGCAGTAAACAAATGGTGAAATCAGTCATCCATTTGTTTCATCTCACTCTGGGACTAAAGCATGAGGTATACTTTGTAGCGATATGTGCTGCTTGCTTAGCCGCACCTGCTAAGCCTCACGCGCCGAGGCAGTGTTCGGACTGCGTCGTCAGACCAAGAACGCTGCTTCTCCGAGTACAAATATCAGTAGTGAAACCACACACAGCATTTCATGCACGTCGGGTCTTCCTTCAGCGGAAACAAAGAGGAGAGAAAAGGAGCGTTGCAGCTGGAAACGTGAAGAAAATCGTCGACGGAGAAACAGACCTAGGAGAACCACGATGCAATAAATCTTACATTTATTTGGGAGGAAATAAATAGTTTATTTTTAAAGGCAAAAAACAAAGCTCTCTTGAGCATTGCGGTTTATTCCAGAAAAAAGAAAGATACGGCTGAGGAGGTATACTGGACGATTGGAACAACGCAAAGCCAAGAAACCATTCCCTAAATTGCAGTGCATACTTGGTCGGCAACATTGTTTTCCTTTTTGTAGAGATGCAAGAACATGCTGTAGACACTCATGTTATTTTTTTAAGGGACGCGATGGCAGTGACGGGAAGCATAAATCTTGACATCGATCGGTCATGAGCGGGCATCTGACGTTATTTGAAGTTGGTAGGTCTTTACTCGGCCAAGAACGTTTTTTTTTTTTTTTCACTGTCAACAGGGTAATATGCATGAACGCGTCTGTTACCCAGGCAAAGCGCAAGGAACAAGTACGCCTCCATAGACACCGACGGATCGGTTTTACGGTACGCAATCTTCAGCGTTATCGTATCAACAATATAGCCAGCTGAAACACCGACCACGTATGCAACGCGATTCAAGAATAAGGTCATTGGTTTTACGTGCAGTTTACAATTGCACATTTTCTTACAAGCAGATGGTTTTGCCGAAGACTGGCAGGTCGCCGGTGTCACTTTCAAGGCGGCTATAGCGATTATAGTCCCACTTTCACTGATGATATCACTCGCGCACAAATTCTCGGTGATTGCATGTGCGGGATGCGAAATATTTGAAGACGCACCGCTGTCTTCGTTTCTCCCTGCTCGATGGCTACACATCACCCAATGAACACGCACCCATGCTTCCTCACAAGCTTCGATGTGAACTTGCTGCAACAGAGCGACGCCATCGTTCTTTACCAGGGCAGGAAAAATGTGAAATGGCACCAGAAAGCAAGAGAACTAGAAACAGCAAAGAACCAAAATTTTATACGGGTGATGCTTCGTAATAATGATTCGAACAATCTTGAACATAATATTTACATTTTTTTCTTTTTATATTTTGCATTACAGTACGAAGCGTACCAAAGTAAGCGTTCGTGGACTACATGCAGCAGCGTAGTAAAAAAGGGCGTGCTTGGCCTTCGTAGCCTTGACTGTGCTGCTACAGAAAGGTTTCGCCGAGTATAGTTGCCCCAACAAGACGTGTCTGCAGCAGCAAAAGTGCACGCACATGAAACCATAGGCGAAATGTAATTTTTTATTTTAATTGCTTCTTACCCAATGAGCGTCTCGGTGGCAACGAGGCACTCCAGCTCCTTGATTTATGGGTTCTTGAAGGTCATCCATTGAGTTTCGAGGCTGACGAAAGAACCTTACTTGAAGTGGAACTCGTATAGCTGCGTGCACACTACATCGTTCGCTTGAAGAACTGTGAAGAAAAATGGCACATCAGACTTGACATCCTTGCTTTCCAATGCATTGCAGGCAACATGTAAACTCGAAAACGTAATGTGTTACCACTGTGGCATTTTAACATCGAAAAATTTTTCTAGCTTTATTGTTTTCTAAAGACTAGGTGGATAACATTGTCAAGTGTCCCACGAATGTCTGCATAGATAATAATAACTCTACGCATTGCAAAAAAGGTATACGTAAAGGCCACAAAACACAATAATAAAATTTTGGTCAATTTTTTGTAGCTTATGCATTTTGAGTACACATACATCGTGGCTGAGCTTAACATGTTCAACAATGTTCGGAAGCATGCCACTGAACACACATTTTTCATGCTATAGTGTCAATTCGAAGCACACCAAGGAAGAGCTGCTCTGGCTGAAGTAGCATAATCAAACATCATTTTTTGCACCTTCTGGAGTGTGCATGATACACCACGCGTGACTCTCAAGCACCATTAAAAACGCCCGGGAACTTACTATTCTTGTGGCATTTGGACAATCTTAAGGACGTAATCCCGGCAGTAGTACACGCTGTACCAAGCAGTTCTTGCGGCATGTTACCAAGGGTCAACGTTGACCTGTGCACAGACAATTCGGACTTTCATGTCTACTCAAATGAAGGAAGGGAGGAAATTTTGAGGGCTCATTGCTTTGTTTGCCACAACGTTAATGAAAATGAAAACCCACAAATAATGTAACCAGACAGATTTATGGTACTTTTTAAAGCGCATTGCACTAATTGTGATGTCAATGGGAAGAAATTAAAGTGCGCAAAAAGACAGCTTGCCACCGGCCAGAACCAGGCCTGTAACCTTCAAATTACCCACCCGATGTTCTTACCATTTCAGCTACGGCAGCGGTCGTCACCCCACCCACTTTGTGGGGTATTTACGTACATACAAACCCTGGGAGCTCAGTATTTTACCACTGAGTCACGCTGGTGCTTGGAACTTGTTTCGAAACTGGCCTTAGGCGCGCCTGTTGTTGGGAAAGGAATCGCGTTACTATCAGTAATAAAGCGTTTTAAAACATCAAAGGAACAGCCAGGCGTCTGTCACACAACGCAATTTGCGTAATGAGTAGGTCGTCTATGGTCCAACCCACTAAAAATCTTGTTCCCTGTGGTGCATACCCACTTCAGGAATAATTCTTCATTGCCCCGCCGTGGTGGTCTAGTGGCTAAGGTACTCGGCTGCTGACCCGCAGATCGTGGGCTCGAATCCCGGCTACGGCGGCTGCATTTCCGATGGAGGTGGAAAAGTTGTAGGCCCGTGTGCTCAGATTTGGTTGTAAAGAACCCCAGGTGGTCGAAATTTCTGGAGCCCTCCACTACGGCGTCTCTCATAATCATACGTTGATTTTGGGACGTTAAACCACACATATCAATAATTCTTCATCGTCATCGGCCAATGCAGAAAAATTGCACGAAATTTCAAACAAGTGTTTAGCGGATATACCACGCTTCTTCAAAGGATGACGAAGGATAGCATAGTGAATGCTAGCCTACTAGACAAAAAATATGATTATTTATGGCGTGGTGGGTACCCAGCAGTGTACTTGTAGAAGTCACTCAAAGGGTGTTTAGAAAAGGCTTTGGAAGGCCGCTCTTCTAGCTTTCGCTGTGACTGCCCTGCACGTTCCGCGCAGGCCTGGCGTTTCTTTAACATCATACGCGTAAGGTTTCCAGCACTTAATCGTTAATAAAAATGGTTACCCACCAGATAGTTCAGCTGCCATGACTTTGGCATCTTTACATTGAGATCAGCCACGACTGCTGGGGCTCTTTGTGCTGCCAGGCTATGGCAAGTGGCTTTGCCTATGCCGCTTGCTCCTCCAGTCACCAGGGCTAGCCGACCTCGCAGTGACATACTCAGTTCGATTTTAGGCCTGTAAAGTGTCCGTAAGCGTCATATTTACGTATATCGTCTGGCCTATTATAATGCCTCGTGCGATTCTTATTTTCACTTTTTTTTTCATTCGGTTTTCGCTCACAAAACCTGTCAGGAATGCTCATCGCGAACTGCGCCTCATTGTCCGAGAAGGTTCGCGATCATTGTAGATCGTTCTGTTAAGATTGCGCGCAAGACGTGAACACTCAAGATTATCTTAGAGCTTGCGCGACGACCAGTCATCATATGGCTGGAATATTCAACGGCACACGAATAAATGCCGATGGACTTCGCCGCTTGTCAGTTGATCGACGGCCGACGCTCTGTTCGTCGCTATCAGCACCAGTGTCTTGCTGCAATCTTACTTCCCTTATCCGTGGCCACAATTTCGGTCATATTAACAGTTTAATCTGAACATCCAGTCTTCTCCTTTTGTCCTTGTCACGACCCCGTCCAGAAAACGCTGAATTGTGCAATAAAAATTGTACAGACAGCATCAAAAGTTTAAGGGCCGCGAGGATCAGGTGGATGAATAAACGTTTATTTTTCGAAATTGTATAGCGGTGCAAGTTCTGCTTCTACCTTATAGGTGGGTAGTCTCATCATTCCAGGAACCACCTGGCCTTCGCTGCCTCCTTGGCCCTGGCAACGAGACGTCGTTGTTGCTCCAGGTCCTTCGAGGCAAGCTTAGCCTCGCCTCGAAGGAGCGACGCCTATCAAGCAAACAACCACGTGGTTGTTTGCTTGATCGGCGTCAGAGCTATATGACAAAGGGGACGGCTCTGCATGTGTAGTGCACGGCACGCGAGGATCATGTTGGCAAAGTTGTCAGGTACGCCACAAATCCGGTGAAGATATTCGTGTAATGTTGGATACAGTCTGAGCATTAATTAGTATACTGTGCTGCTTAGTACGAGTGCTGCCCTGAATTCTCCTCAGTGTGGTGCGGTCATCTTTGTAGAGCTTCGAATGTGGTGGTGGGTATTCTCTGCGTGCCAGCCTATGCTGTTGCAGTATTGAAGAATTGGTGATGGCTGCGGACTCCGCCTTCTCGGACGCAGTCCTGGCGTCTGTATAGCGGGAAGGGGTCGCCCGGAAAGCGTTATCGTGGGCTGCGGCGTAAACCGCCTCGCTCCCCTACAGCCCCTCGTGCCCAGGAACCCATGTTATACAGGTGCACGGCATCGAAGTGCATAGGCGCTTGAATGACTTGAGGGCTTCGGTAGACACGAAAGGCACAAAAAGAAAGAAACGGAATATTCTGGCTGCCTAGGTATAGGTAGTTGGTAATTTACATTTTCTATTCGTTCTAAAATGTACTGACAATAGGCACAGTGCAGTTCACTCGAATAGTCTCTAATTTCTGAGAAGTTGAGAGATTTTCCAGAACTTGCTGTCTCTAAACTTGTGATGCCGACTTTACATGGTCTGAGCTCCAAACCTGGAAACTGGCAACACAATTCGTCTTATCTGTGGCATTCAGGGACATTGTTATGAGAAGCGTTACTCTTCTTGACGTTCCGGCTTCATGGAAAAAAGCCCATAATTCCTCCGCCCTCAAGATAGTACAAGACGTGAAATGGGTCTTGTTTTACTTTGTCGTACCGACACAAAGTCACATAAAGTGAATGGAGGAAACAGACTAATAGGTGAACTAGAAAACTGTCGTGTTGGTCAAGAACAATGTTTACAGGAACTTCAAACATGTCCACGCCAGTGCATACCACTTATGACGTTCACTGATGCAGATTCTCTTGTCTTCGCGTTCATATAACTGGCCACCACGCACAGAGGGAAATGGCTGGCAAGAAACGCGCCCTCTTACCGCGAAATAAAAGGAAGTCTTGATCGCTTGTTCGAGTGCAGTGATATATTCGATCAAGCATACGGGCCCTTCACCTCCATCGTAGCTAAAGTGGTAGAACATCGGACCTGTTATTCCACGGATCCAGGTTCATTCGCTGCCGGCGCCAAGTTTTTTAGACTTGTATAATAAGTTATCGTCAATAACGCACCCTATGCTTTTCTCGCCTTGATTGCTTGTTGGTTGTCAGTAATGCCCTTTGCCCTAACAGGACATTCTGAATGCGGGTGGTCACTCTTGTGAGGGAAGGAGCAAAGTCAGACCATGGTTTGGGATGTAAAACGTCAGTAATATTTTACATTACGCTTGCATGCGGTGGTGATGCAAGTGTCTGTATTGGAATCACGAACATTGCAGAAGACAACCCAATAATAATGTCGTGCGAACACGCTTCCTCTAAAATGAGTAGAGCCCCGCCGAAGGATATTTTGTTTTTACCTTAAAAGAGAGTCACACGTCTGTGTTTTTTTTCTGTTCTCAACTATATCGAGCAGGTACTGCGTGCAGCCCGCCACACTAATGACTTTGTTTATGACTCTATTTGATCTCGTTCAAAAGCTATTATTACAGCGAGGATTGTTATGGGATCAAATCACCGAGATTCCTTGCCCACTGCAATAGAGGATCCAACGCCTCTAGACCCTAACTTTGGTACAATTCTTCAGTATTACAGAGACAATAAAAAACTGTATCCAGCACCGCATAAGAACCTCTCAGCAATAGAATCGGCGGCATTAACCAGAATAAAAAAAACACGTACACAAACTTACACAGGCTACATGTATTCTACCCCACAGCATACAGAGTGTAAGGTATGGGGGACTACCCGGTCTCTTGTGGTAGCGTGGTGTAACCGGGTGGAGGAAACGAACGCCGACAAGAAGAGGATACGAAAAACAAGCAGGTTCATGGCACTGTTTACACATATTTACAGCATAGAGAGGTTGAGAGTTCACAAACCACGAGCGTGGTGGTTGAACGTTACATAGTTCAAAGCGACGTCCAGCACTCTGCGGCGTCGTTTTAAGCACTGTCGGGCTCCTCCTCTTCGAGTGGAATACCAATCACACACACACAACAGGTGAGGGGGACAAGCATGCACGGTCCACGTGAACGTCCAATATTGAGTCGTGAACACTGCACTGCAAGGTGGCGCCAGACGGGCTCTTCCTCGTCGTGTGTGTGCCGCTGGTCGAGATGTCCCACGATCCTGACAGCATACATCAAAGGGTCCGCCGAACAGCTCGCCTAATTAGCAGGGTGATTTGCGGTGGCCGCCGCGGTCTCTTCCAAGGAAGATACTGTCTTTGTTGTCCTCTCTCGAACGGTTAACAGCGTCGTGGCGGCACGACGTCTCACCCTCGGTCTAGCAGGGACAATGCCTGGAGAGCATAGGCAGCCCGCCGGTCGGCTACGTGATTGAGGATTAATAGAGCGCCGCTCTCCGGTCAGCTCTGGCGCCGGTCACAACAGCTTCCCCATCGCCAGTTGAGTCGCCGAGGGCATCAGTCACCGCTTCTGCTCGAAGAGACGACGAAAGGGTCTGTAGTTGAAAGTCAAAAACTCGCCTTCGCTTGCCCCATGGTCTGGGTAATCGCTCAAATCTTCGACAGCGTGAGAGCATCCCCAGTAGACCGGCGTACGCACAATGGCGTCTGCCCAGATGAATTTGCAGGCCAAACTTAACAAGAGATATAGGTCTGTGGTGTGGGGCCACACTAACTCCGTTTCACGTCACGTGGAGTGTACACATCACAATGAAGAACACCACAACATAAACAACACAGAAGAACAATGGGAGGCACTGCTGTTCAGCTCGGCTATTTCTGATCAGCGTTGGCTGGTCCAACGGGTAGAGATGATAGCTAGTATCAGCGGAGCCCTGCAATAGAGACCCGACCACTTGGAATGCTCCGCGTTATGCGCAAATAAAGTTTTCTCTCTCTCAAGAGAGAGAGAGATTAGTTTACTGTGTAAAAGCTAGTCATGTATGGATTGACAAGGCCAGTGAATCACTTATAAGGCCATTGGGACAGCGATATTTTCTACAGTGATGCCTAATACATAAAAAATTATAGCATATATAAGATAACTTCTAACATCAAAATACGGTTCATAAAAGCTCCACACATAAGCACCTCTACAAAACTGCTGACACAGAAGATACCACAGAAGGTATCTATATAGACAAATGCAAAACAGAAAAAATACAGTAGTAAAAGAACCATGACTGAAAAAAAAATGTCAAGGGAACTATTCACCTTTTTTTTTCCTCTTGTGTATGGCTTGCATTATACATTGCCCTTAAGGTGTCAGAAACAAAGTTATACAAACACCATGACACGGCCTATTAAATGTTTTCTATCAATAAATATAGTGGGTACAATATAGACGAACACATTCAAATGAAAAATGAAATTTCATAAAAACAACACATTTTACAATGTAAAAATGTTCCCGCATATTCACAAAAAAACACCGGAGTTTTTTTTAGTGAGGAGCTGTTTACATACTGGTATTCATTGAGAATCGCGCTATCCTATAAACAAAGGCCGTTTTGTGCCGTAGTTGTCCACTGCCGCCATTACCAACGCTGTCTGTAACTTATGCTGCGAAAATAAGAAACAAACACTAAGGATCAATTATGATTTTAACTCCAACCCTCGGGGTAGTAGTGATGTTTTCGACCACAAAGACTCGACCATGCTTGAAACTCCCGGGCAAAAATGCCCTACAAGTGCATAATGTCGGGCGAATAATTGTATTAGAAAACGTAATATAGCGCGATAGGAGGGTAAAATAACAGCGAGGTGTCTCATAATGTGAATTGCGTGACCAACGGCTTATTTAATGCCTGCAACCCATTAAAATGCTTATCAATGTTTAGTATTGTCATCAGCCACAGCATCAACAAAGAGAGAGAGAGAGAAATAGAGAGGAAAGGCAGGAGTTAACCAAGCTTGGCTCGGTTGGCTACCCTACACTTGGGGTGGGGGAAATGGAGAATAATAGAAAGGGAAGAGATAGAAAAGAATAGGAGTGAGAAAGATGAGGAGGAATAGTCATTGATTGATATGTGGGGTTTAACGTCCCAAAATCACTATATGATTATGAGAGACGCCGTAGTGGAGGGCTCCGGAAATTTAGACCACCTGGGGTTCTTTAACGTGCACCCAAATCTGAGCACACGGGCCTACAACATAGGATGAATAGTCAGCTCGAGGCTACACAGCATGGTGTCACTCTGTTCTTTTACAAGCGGTCGTGTAGTCTGGTGGTCCTTAAGAAGTGCAAGAGGGCTTTCTTGGCTTTGCGTGTACGGGAGACCGTCGGCAAAGTACACGTAATGCCTAACAGATGTGCAGCAGGTACATCACTTCTGGGAAAATTCACAACTGGTAGCATAGTGCATGCTTGCCTACGTCACAAAACTTATGATTCATGGCGTAGCCGATGCACTGCAATTCGGCTTTTATTGGAGTTGCTTCAAGAGAGCTTAGAGCGGGCGCTGAAGGGCCGTTTTACCAGCTTTTGCTGTAACTATGCTGCATGTAATTTCCACACAGGCCTGGCGTTTTCATTTTCTACATTTGAAAGCAACATGTTTGTCGTAACTATATATGAATGCACCGGCACCAAAAAGATATTACCCAGGAATACCCAGATGAATATGACAGCAGCCACCCACACGTAGAAAAGGACGTAAATTGAATAAAGCTACCTTCATTTGGTCCAAACTTGTGCTTGGTTTGTTGGTAAATAAGAACTTTTTACTTAGTGTCTAGTAGTTGTGATCTGGGCTCAGGTCTCCCAGGGTGTCCAGGCCTTGCCTAGTTACCGCTTCGCGTGGCTGTTGCGCAGCCCAGATTTAGTGTTCTTGCTCCTGTTAATTCTTTATTTTTGTACGTGGGAAGAGTAATACAGCTTACAGATAAGATGTTGAGACGGCACCATTTCGGCCGATTGGTGGACTTAAGGGCTCAGCGTTATAACACTGTGTCAATCCGGCGTTCACGAACTCATGCTATTTGTAGGAGTAGCATGTGGCTCTACGGTATTTAACAACATGTTCAAATGTTAAGCCTGAAGGTCAAACTAACTGCACATTTAAGGCACTGTTTTTGTTTTGTTTAACAGCCAAGTTCACATTGTGTGAACAGAAGAAAAATGCAATTTTTCGGAGGAATATCAGTAGGCAGCACAATGGAAAGTCGAGTCATCACGTGTTATGCATTCCCCATTACCAACTGTAGGGGTGGTAGCCTCCACCACCCGCATCACCTCCCCCACCGCGGCGCGTCTTGTTGTAGTTACTCTGTTGTTGGCTGCGTCTGCTTCCGTAACCCCCTGGCCGCCTCCATAATTCCACCCGAAGTAGTCGTAGCCTCCGCCATAGTTACTACCACAGTCGTAGTTACCATAGCCACTACTTTATTTTTCACCATAGCCACCACCATAACCCTGGCCATATCCGGCACCTCCACGGCCTCCTTGGGTGCCCGAGCCCTAGGTCTGGGAGCCTCAACCTCGTCCACGGCCGTCAGGGCCGCCAGACTAGCCAGGGTGTTTAACGTGCACCTAAATCTGTAAGTAAACGGGCCTCGAGCATGTTCGCATACATCGGAAATGCGGGTGCACAGTAGGAATTCGATCCCACGACTTTTTGGCCAGTAGTTTAGCATGACTAGACCACTGTGGCGGGTTTCGTTTGTGTTGAGAAAAGAGGAAAATACTTTACCAATATGAACTTTTATTTCCCACATCACCAGATGCTCTACTCTACCTGTTGATGTGTTCTCGATAAGTGTATCCTTTTACCATGTTACTCAAGTAGCGCTATTATTACCGCGTGTACTCTTCATCCTCATCACGGCACTTACATATCTAACGTCGTCTTCATCTCCACCCTAAAAATTAGTGACAAAGTGCTTTCGATCATGGAGCGATTCACGAGGGGACCCGCACTTTCACTGTTTGTAGCACTTTTCTTCACATCACCTTGGCGGTGAACAAATATGAGACGACGGCACGCTTGACTCGCCTGGCTGTCACGTCTTCCTTGCGTTCCATTTGTTTATCTTATGTGATAAGACCAACGTTTGTAACAACTGCGAGGAACATTTGGAACCGATGCTAGCCGCTGGGACCCGTTTACACTAGAACAAAAGGCGCCATACATGTAGTCACAGTGTACCATTCGACCGTTTTAAAAAATGTCCAAGAAGTCCCACTTGGACGGCGGCGAATGATAATTTCTCGTCGCAGTCGATGAGGAAACGAAGCGAAAAGCTATATATTGTGTGAGCAGCCAAAGGTGGGGGGGGGGGGGGGGGGGTTGTACTCTGCGAGTTTAATACGGTTTTCTTTTCGCTCTTTTTTTTTTTTACTGTACGTGTTGTAAATATGCGATCAAACTTTAATCATGCAAAAGGTCCGTCTTAAAAGCTAGGACTGGCCTTTGCGCAACCACCTTGCGCTGTACGTTCGTTGCTCTACACAAAGTATTATTCATTGAGATGCAGGAGCTGTCATCGGAGAGTTTTAAGTGCATCTCGCGGCTGTGCCTGAATACTAAAAGAGGTTAAGCATTCCACAGCGCGGCCGTGCCTAATGTAGAGTCCACTACTAAAGACGGCTGGAAAATTATCCTAAAAGCTATGCGATCGTAAAACACTGAGCGGGATCGCGTCTTATTTGAGATTCTTAAATGTCCAAACTACACTATAGTTTGGGGAACTGCTGGTGAAAGGACTGTGGATGAAATTTAATCATCTGTCATTCTTTATCTAGCACTCAAACGTAAGTTCAAATAGTTTTTTTTTTATTCGAACTTATAAAACATGACACTGCTGCATACCAACTTGAGCCAATGACCTTGGCCACGACTGCTGTGCGCCATGCTAATTAGGCCATTTACCAGTCAGGACAGATAATGCGAAGCCGCAGTCAGTGTTTTACAAGGCAACCTGCTTTTTCTTGAGGTATGAATCAATGCTTTATCGATGCTGCCTAAATTCTGGGCCGTACTCGTAGTTCTTAAGATGGGATTTTTCATTAGTGCCAATTCTAGCCAATCCCGACGCTGGACATATTACTATTGCCAGTGGTCGACCAATGACAAAAAAAGTTCACACAAACAACTACTTTCCCGATCCGGCCTGTGACCATCAATTTTCGTCTGACTCTTTGCCGCCATTCACAGTGCCAACATGAGTGGCGTGAATTAAAAATGGCTCGGAGTATCACGTGCCCCGCCGCGGTGGTCGAGTGGCTAAGGTACTCGGCTGTTGACCTGCAGGTTGCGGGATCGAGTCCCGGCTGCGGCGGCTGCATTTCCAATGGAGGCGGAGATGTTGTAGGCCCATGTGCTCAGATTTGGATGCACGTTAAAGAGTCCCAGGTGGTCTAAATTTCCGGAGCCCTTCACTACAACGTCTTTCATTATCAAATGGTGGTTTTGGGACGTTGAACCCCACATATCAATCAATCGAAGTCTCCCGTGGACTTCGATACGTACGCACTCTCATTAACTAAATCCCCGGGCACATAAACGTACACAACCACAGTGACACAAAACAGAGTTTATATGTTTCACAACCCTCTGTTGACAGTTTGAGAGCCACACCTTCTGTGGAAAAGGAACTATACAACAAAACGTTTATTTGTGTGCGACGAGTGCTCGCAGGCACTTTCAATTACGTGAAATGTGCATCAGGGCTAGCAAGGCTGCGTTAGATATCGTTATCATATACACACACGCAAATAAAAAAGTGGAGAAGCTAAAAGCAACTCACAATGTTAGAAAAGGGAGAGTACAAGTTAAGAACAGGCTTATACGACATGATAAGAATGCGATCCATATTATTTGATGTTTAACTGCAGAGAGCGAGCCGCTGGCCGAAATGGCCTTTCAATGTGCAGTGCGATTTCATTTGCACTGCACAACTCTGCACAGGTAGTCAAGCATAAAAAAATAGGATAAAAAATTTCTACCGGCAAAGATCAAATGTATTGTAATTGACAATCTTGCAATAATTGTGAGGTGTCTAAAACAAAAGTATGCAATCAAAAATATCTCTTCATAGCGTGTTGCAATAATGCAAATATTTTACTTTCTTAATAAAGAAACAAAAACATGCTGTTAGTTCATTCTTTTACAAATTCACTACCCAAGATTAAATACATAAGAGGTTTGGCAATATCACCTAATTTCAATTTTAGTGAATAAAATACAGTGAGTAATTAACGCTTATTTTAACGAATGAATGGGCACGAAAGCGAGAGCACTGCGTAGTGTGCTATTCTTTTTCTTCAAGGGGTCTTTTACTGCACTTTCGGAAAGCACAGCTTACAGTGCTCATTATCGCCCATGTTAATCACTTCAAACCATTGCCCGCACCTGCAGATGAAAACGTTGAAACCCTTTTTCTGGAGCAGGTGTCAGCGAGTGTTAAAATTATTTTCAAATAAGAAAATTCAACAAAAACGGCCCTCTTTGCTTCAAATATAACAGAAACTTGTGTCCTAACACAATTGTTTATGGCAGTGCAGTATATCTTCCCGTTGATACAACAATATGTATTCTTTTCCGTGGCTGTGGCAATGCGATAACGACACGCGAAGAAATAGCCGTCGTATGCGCAGCCTAGGCCTTATAAGAACGGCATTAGCAACGATGGCATTACCAGAACGACGTATAAGGCATTTTTTCGACGTGAACTCTTTTTATCAAGCGGATTTGGTCGTGCGCACTCTACCTTGACCGAGATTAGCGGATAGCTCATAATTCTCTACATAATGTCAAATCATCACGGCCGTGCCTAGGAATTTTTTTACTTTACGACTACAGACGCCAACTGGACTACGCCGAAGTGATGCCACTCTATTTTTCCGTATATGGCTAAGAGTGGCTTTCACCAAGTCACTTTTATTTCGCACTGAGATGGCTGACAACCCCTTCTGTGACAACTGCGGTAGCGAGGAGACATTGCAGCACATCTTCTGCGACTTTCCGCGCTACAATGCACAGAGAAAATCACTTGCAGCTGCGCTAGCTTGCATAGATGGCAGACAGATGACGGCGAACACCATTCTGGAATGTCGTCCAGAAAGGTCATCACGAGTGAAGGTGACGAAAGCAGTCGTCAGCTTCTTGAAGGCAACGGACTTGGACCAGCGGTATAGATTAATAGTGTTAAGATTAATGTGACGAGTGAGTGAGTGATTGATTTAGTGAGTGAGTGAGTGAGTGAGTGAGGGAAACAAATTTATTAGGTCCACAGTAGGCGCGAGTTCACGTCACCCTGCTAGGAGCGCTCGAGGACGGCCAGGTTTTGAGAGGTGAGGTCCTAGGCCTTAATCAGCTTGTTCATTTCCTTTTAGAGGAAAGGGGGACGAGCCAAGGCACAGCCACACAGGACATGCTCGAACTCCGCATAATGTAAGTGAAAAATTAACCTCTATGCAAGGTGGAAGGAAAAGCAATTACGTTGTTTTGAACAGATTATGGTAATTATGACACGAATAGAGAAAGAAAAGGAATAGAAGAAATTAATAATTTTTCGAATGACTTAGAGTTATTCATAATACATGACATTTAGTAGGTTAAATTATTGCGGGGCAATAATGAAATGATAAGTTCAAGCTTGGTTTGGAAAGAGAGCAGATCAATGACTCAGCACGGTAACCTCCTTGTGTCCCACAGGAATTCGCAGAGGGCTTCGCAGACGTTCATGTCACTAAAATCCAATGAAGTAGCCCCAAAGGACAGAAGGTTTAGAATACTAAGAGGAATTCTTAATTTTCTTAGTGAAATTTTGCAAAGTAACAAAAACGCCGACCAAGGTGAAACACACAACAAATTTTACAATTTTTTTTCATTTAATCGTTAAAACGGTGACCTGTTAGTAGAAAATGGTCGATATTTCCAGGTTTGTTACAAACAGGGTAATAAGGGGATGACGCTACACCAGTCCTCTTTATGTAGAAATTAAACGATGGTATACGTCATCGTAATTTTGTTACGGAGACTTCTAATTTACGCGTGTGACGCCATTTATTATTCAATGTGAAAGGCAAGTGCGATAGTTCTGGATTTCATATAGTAATCTTTAATTAGTCCTCAAGAAGGAAAAATTTTCTGAACTTCGATGCTGTAGCGTAAGCTTGTAGAGGCATAATTTGCACACTCGAGCCATCCAGGAGCTCTCACGCGAGTGAGTCACCATCTCATTTATAAGTAGACCACGGTGATCTGGCACCCTATCAATCGCACTAGATAATTTTTTGCTGTGATCAAAAATTCAAATATATATATATATATATATATATATATATATATATATATATATATATATATATATATATATATATATATATATATATATATATATATATATATATAGTAGTATAATATTATATAAATATAGTTGCCAACAGCTGATTCTTATGATGATGATATGGACAAACACACGGACAACAAATCTGCCACTTGGTTTTTGTTAAATTTGTTTCTCTTTCTTCACGCTTCTATTTCTGTTTTTAGTGGGTTTTTTTTTTCATTTTCTCTTTCTTTCTTTTTCTCGCTCTCATTCTTTTTCTTTTGGTCCTTGCTTTCTCTGTGTGTCTGTGTTTTTTTTTTCACTCTCTTTGTTTTCTTTTTTGCTTTTTTTTCTGTTTTGCTTTCTCATTTTTCATCTTTTTCTCCTGTCTTTTTGATTTGATCTCTCTCTTTCACTCCATGTTTTTTTGCTTGCCTATCTGTCTTTCTATGTATGTATTCTATTTACTTCTCTGTCTTTTCTCTTCTTGTTTCCATCTATAAATGTTTTCTTTCTCGCCATTTTCTTTCCTTTTCTCTCTCTCTCACTCACATGTTAGTTTTCGTTTAACACTCGCACCTGCTGTGCGCGGTTGTGGGGCTTGCCTAATTCCTTTCACGCGCACCCACGTCGGCTTTTTTTTTTTTTTTGCGTGTGTGTGTGTGTGACGCCACACAAGCTACGGCGAACTACAACAGCGTCGCTGTTAAAAGGCCGAGACTTTAGTCAAGTGCAGTCGTAATCTTTAACAAATAAGCATAAATGCGAAATCCTGACAAATGGCTTCGTTGTGATTACATCACGCATCGATGCAGCGATGTGGGAAAACAAAATAAATGAGCAGTGTTCTTCCTTGTGTACAGAACGCAGCTCTGTAATTGCATGCGAATATGACACTATCTTCTGAAGCTCTTGTTCTAGCATGCTCTAATAATGAAGAGGAGATGCCTGTTACAAAACTACGGAAACAAAGACAATAGGAAGCGTCATGTCAACAGAAATTATAGGCCAGAATGACTTTCGGCTTGTATGAAGGGCAAGTACAATGGTCCCGCAGGCGGGCAACTCATTAAAAAAGTACAGCTCAAGTGACACCGTAGCCTTCCTTCACGTTTAGTGTGAGCACCTCTGCTTGCGCGTTTTGTTATTTCTGTACTGTTGAAAGCCACAGTTTAACACAGATGAGTTGAAGAATGTCGTGGCACAATAACGCTACGTGTCATGATCACTTGGTCTCTGATTGCTTCTGAGGCTACGCCAAGAACGTTCGATAGATAAATCAGCAGAAGACGTAAAAGTGTTGTTCTCTTTCGTGTTTGCACCTTGTGGCGTCACCAAGCAATACGTGGCTAGCAGGGATACGTTTGTAAAGATTACGATCCTGCATTCAGCCTAAATCACAGAAATCACTAAAATAGTGTCTGGAGGAATCTTCACTTGTCTTTGAGAGCAAACTGAAAGATTTTGCTAGTATGTCGAGAGTTTCAGTCCTCTCTTGAAGTGAGGCACGTGTCTAAACGTAACTGTGAAACCCCGTTCTCGATACTGAAACCAAGATTGCATTTCTAAGGTGGCAGGTTTTAAAATACATTCTATGCATTTCCAGGCACCACAAAACTCTCTTTAACGTACTCGACAGCCGTTTTTTTTTAATGTATGACACTAACCAGAAAGTATTAAAATTCTCTGTCGATACTTCTTGAACGTGCGCTGTCATTGCACAGTAAACATGGGCCTGAAGCGTATCGCCTTCGTCGAAATTTTCCCACCACGGCTGTAATTTAACCAGCGTCTTTCGGCCAGCCGCAGTGGTCTAGTGGCTAAGGTACTCGACTGATGACCCGCAGGTCGCGGTATCAAATCCCGGCTGAGACGGCTGCATTTCCGATGGAGGCGGAAATGTTGTAGGTCAGTGTGCTCAGATTTGGGTGTACGTCAAAAAACCCCAGGTGGTCTAAATTTCCGGAGCTCTCCAATACGACGTCTCTCATAATCGTATGGTTGTTTTGGGACGTTAAACCCCACAAATCAATCGAACCAGCGTCTTTCGGGGCGGCTGTCAGGTACCGTCACCATTGCGCCACCGAATCGGTATACGCAGTAACTTCCAGAAGTGTTCTCTTACTATGAACGTAGCCAGCTTTGGTTTTGTTGTATGACCTGCTGAACAGTGAAAGGAGCTTGTTCATTTGGCACTAGAAGGTCCTTTCCCGGCGCCACTGTAAGAAGCCAAGCTACGGCGCAATGTCACTTTGCAGCGGCGGCGTGTCAGGCAGGCCCCTATTTGTGTCGGCCAGCCGAACAAAGTACATGTCGCTCATTTCAAACCTGAATTGAAAAACTCGCACGCTTATCTGGGTTGGCATCACCTCACGCCATCTTCACCACGTGTCATGATTATATGCACGTACAGCCTCATGATATGTTCGGCATCATTACTCCCTAGAAGTTTTGTCAACCCAGAACATTTCTCATGTGAGGCGTTTCTATTTACATGAAACTATATGTTTTCGATAGTACTGTGATAGTTTTTTTCTCTTTCCCGGTAAGAAATGTCGCCTGAAATAACCGAATGTTTACGCCATTTTCGCAGTTCATTCTTTTTTATGCTCGAATATAGAAATAATTATTTTTCAGGGTTCCCTAAATAACCTCCAAATATTTACTTATGAATCATTCTTTCGTGTTTCAACTGCTCAAATGTCGTAGTATATCATGATTATGCTATACCCCCTTTGCTATAATGCACGAGGGTATCGATATTTATTTGCGGAAAAATTTCTGGGGCACAAGTTATTGTGGAACGACGCAGAAAGTTGTTCTTTATGCTGTTCTTCAATTTTTCCTCATTTCTTTACAAATATTATCATTTTATTTGACAATTCTTGTGTGTAAATGTAAACAGATGATATAAACAGACCAATTTTACTTGGTATAAATGTTGACACTGCGGTTATATTGAAGATAATGAACAATAAAGAATCTCTCACCTTCACCACATCAATCTTGCAGTCAAGCGAATCCACATATGCGTCGACGACATAACAGCAAAGTTCTTCCAGACTTTCACCGGAAGTGTGTTTCCTATACAACGACGCAGGAAACAAGTGTCACTAACCTACCTGTACGCACAGAATCGCTTATGGAAGAGAAAAAATCAATCGCAATAAAAAATCGCAGCATATCCACAGAGTGAATTAACATGAGAGGGGCGAAGCATCCGTCCGCCCATCCGTCCATGTGTGCATCCGTCCGTGCATGCGTTTATGCTTCTGATCACGTTCGAGAATGCAGACGGCGCGTGGGTAACACCGACGAGACGCCAGCCAAGGAAGCCGAGCGCAAGCGTCTTCAACGCACCCGCCACTCTGCTCCGTCCATGGCCCACCAACGATCCGCCACGTACGGTGACTATCCAGGAAACTGAGAGACAGGCACTCGTTGGCAAAACACGCGTAGCACCAATCGGAGAGTAGCGGCACTTCGTAGAGTAGAGGCAGAGTAACGCCATCTAAAAAATTGCTCCATCAATTTTTTCCCCTCCTTTTCTTTTTCGTCTCTTCTTCTCTCGGTTACCCGTGACTAGTCACAAGGTTAGACTGTAAGCAGCTTCGCCCCTGCAAATTCAAATGCGCCTTCGGGCAACGTCCGATACGATGACAAAGCACGTTATGATCGTCTTCTCAAGCTTGCTTATACGCCATATTTTTTTTCCTGCATTCACTTACTTTTCTCGTAGAATGAGACGTTTCCTTTTGCATATAAGTCCTACCTCACTGCAGCTAAAGGGACCTTTTTGTGCACTTTCCAAGTTGGGCTGGAATCGTCAAAAATGATGTCGTGATCTCCTTTCTGCTTGTGCTATAACCCTGCAGGCGAACTAATGTCTCATTATTTCGAGTGCAACCCGCCGCATATCTTTATCAATTTGCAATGTTTTACAATATAATCTTTTCAATGCTCCTGGTTTATTATTCGACATATACACACTTGTATTGATAACGCACTTGTATTGTCGAGAGCAACCTACCATGAGTGTTCTGTATTTTTGAACTCACTGAATATGCAACATTTGCAAGAAAAATCCAAGGGACTTGTTTCTTGTCCGAACTTCAAAAGCAGTGTCTAAGTAAAGCTTTGTATGAGCGCTAACATCCACTATTGTACTGCACAACTTGAACAATACTATGCTGACAAAATAAAAAAACACCACGAATAACATAATATGAAAAATATAGACTGCACAAAGCGAGAAGTGAGGTATACAATATATTGTACGCTATTCGTAAAGAATTTTGATAATAGGGTTGATCATTTTATGTCATTAAACAAAGATTAAGCATGTAAACGAAGTTTCTCAATCAAAGAAAACGTCTTTCTGTTTTAGGGGTAGGACGAACTTTTTTCAACAGGAAGCTTGCTTTCAAGAAATTTGCATAAACGTATTAGCAGCTTCGGGCCAGAAACCAATGGTTTACAATGTGTTCGTTTCACAAATTTAAGAGAATGCTTTAGAATTAGCACTGGCAATAATAACGCGACTTCACTATTTGATTTTCTCTTGAAATTGCTTCGCTAGAACTGGCTCTGTCCACTTCACTCCACATTTTTCGAATTACCCTGTCTAGATTTTCCTCATTGGAAAAGCCAGGCCTACGCTGAAAGCTCGAAGAGCGGCATTTCTAGAACCAGTTGTTATTTCCCTTAGGGCTACTAACACAAGTACGCTTGCAAGATAACACTACGTCATAAAACATAGTTTTTTATCAAGTTGGGAAGCGCCCGCTACACCATTATGCGACATTCATCGCAGAAGCCACCTATACGCTATCACATTGCGTTACGTGCGTTTTGTTGATGTCCAGAAAGAATTTTGGCTGAGAGCTTTGTAATGGCTTGCGGCCCACTCAATACGCAATTCGTTTTGTGTCACCTGGTTACGAAACTGTGACACCTGGTTGTTATTTTACTTTTTTCCTTTCCGACATTACCGCTGTATAGGATCTTGTTGCAACAGAGTTTCGAGCACTGGCATGGCTTTGCCGTAAAGAATATACTGGGCTACCCCAGGGAGGACCCAGGCTCGAACCTATCGCCCATCCTGGATGTTGTTTCTTACATCGTAGTTTCCTTTCTTTCAAGTAATAGCTTTCACGAACACCAGCGGTGGCGGAAACCAACGGTGTCAATAACGGCCTTTATGATCTCATAACCACTTTCATTGTAAAATACGTATGCGTAGAGGTAGGAACTGAGTGCCTCGAAATTGTGCCGCACGTATTGGGCTTGGCCCCCGACCACTGGAGCACACGTGCAGTCGACACACATTTCAGTAACTGGCGCGTCACAATTGAGCTCTTTAGTTATCAGCGGGGGCAGCTGTTCAGAATATACCGACACAAACACACGTGTAGTTTCGGCACCGTTTCAGGAGAGCTTTTCCAATGTGTGCATGCGCGCTGTGGCGTTGCAATATGGGTCAACTCTTCACGAAGCGCGGAAACATTGCGAAGCCGGTGAGGGCGGGGTCAGTATCTGGGCTTTACGTGGTACATGCAAAAGGTAGTCTGGGGATAACACTGGTGATGTAGTATTGTAGTTAGTCGTACCATTCATGCTGCCATCTGATGATATTGCATTAGAAAGGGGACACATTTCTAACGTAACATGGGAGCAGTGCAAAAAGCATCTACAACTGTATCTAAAAGCTGGTTAGTGCAACTAAATGTATGAAGTTTTATGTAATTGCTCCCACGGTCTTTCTGCGTGCTTCCAGCGCCAGTTTTCATTTTTATATGACAATGCATAATTTAAGGTATGGACAAGGGTTAAAAGGTTTTGGCTAAAATTGCGACATTCCCGGATGATGTCTGTGAAACTTATTACATACTTATACAGCTTGAATAGTACTACAAAGCCTACTAGCCAGGTGCATAAAAACTAATTTGCTTTAAATATATTTAAATCTCTATACTTTATATCTAGGTATCTAACGTCTATATATTTGATTGGTGTTCAAAAAATCATTAGAACTGCAATCTCGTTGAAAGTGTGAGGCAGGAGTCTTTTACACAGAGAGCAGGTTTCTCACAACTTGCCATGAAAACGGACCCCTGGGGTGCCTCCATACATTACAGTAATAGCGAAACACCTGCCACACGACCAACGTAATCACAGCGGTCAAGATGCAAGAGGCCACCGGTGCTGTTGCGTCCACGTTCAACATCTCAACACAAGCGGACTCTGCAGAGAAATTTTTGACTCATTGCAGCCTGTTAAGAAAAATTTTATTTTATACTCTATTTTATTAACCCCGACCTCATTCGTACTTTTTTTTTTCGTTCGAGCATCTGTGTTCTCAGCTTAGCTGTATGTTGTATATATATGGGCTGCGGCATCATCCGCGCAATGAGAATAACAAAACGACGTTAGCTGCATCGGTACCAAGTCAGTATGAGCCATACCACGCGCCTCAATTAGTACGCTATTTTATGACAAATATTTCTTCAATAGTATTATGGAAAACCTTGTTAACGCATACCAACACCGAGCAAAATGTTGCGGAGGTGCACTTTTATCAAGTCAGCAGTTTTAGCTGTTTACTCACAAAATAACACTGTTCTCCGTCAGTGTAGTATCTCTTTTTCAGTTGATAAATGCATAATTATCATAGAAATGTCGCACGAATAGTCTAGAGGAGAACGACAAGTACAGCAACAATAATAAATAAGGCAAGAATGCAAGTAACAACAGAAGCAAGAACAATAAAAATGTAACTGCTTTGTAAGTACATAATTTCAAAATAGGTATGTCCTGTGAAATCACCAAAACAAAACATATGAATGAGTGTTAACAGTTTATTTTGGCGCATAACGCTTGTTATATCATAAAATATTGCGCTAAATTGTTGCAGGTGAAGTTGCAGCAAGTAAATTTTGTACGTAATAAGCAATATGAGCTTGGACTCCAGATTCCCGATTTTTCAACGCTTGTTTCTAATATACTGATATGAGTGCGATGTAGTTAATCGTCAGAGATTCATTTACGCATGTGCATCCAATGTTGTGGACACCGTAGCGCAAGCCAATGGTGCTAAGCCCATCTAAGTGTTGAAAAGTAATTTCAGTGTCCCAGCTCATATTCTCGACGGCTACACATTCTCACTCTCAAAAACAAGTAAACACCAAAAAGTGAGACCGGATATGCGGTCAAGCACAAAGCAACATCAGAGCAACATGTAAGAAATTTTAACCGTGCATTGCCTCAATGTGCGTTCTTGTCTTAAGGCGCGCTCTAAAGCGCCACGCGGGACCGCTATTTTTAGTACCCATCTCGCGCCTTTACCGACACATTTACTTCGGGAAAACTCGATATATATATATATATATATATATACATATATATATATATATATATATATATATATATATATATATATATATATATATATATATATATATATATATATATATATATATATATATATATATATATATATATATATATAAAGACTCGGGAAAACCAGCATATAGGAAAGGAGCAACACTCACCCTTTCCTTCACATAATCGGTTGGGGTT